>NW_027185798.1:53528064-53549693 GCF_028583685.1 Petaurus breviceps papuanus | reverse complement strand
TCCTTCCTTCCTTCCTTCCTTCCTTCCTTCCTTCCTTCCTTTCTTTCCTTCTTCTTTTTAATCCCCTCAAGGAACTCACAATTTAGTTTTAGACATAACACATGTACTTATGTCTGTAATCTAAACTAGAGCATGAAAATAGGAACAAAGAAGAAATGCAAATTAAATGCTATGAAAGCTCCTGGGATTTCTTCCACTTGGGTAATAGCAGAAGATGGAAGAAAGCAACACATGAACTGAGTAGCAAAAGAAAGAGAGGATTGCAATAAGTATAAATGGGAAGGCAAGTAGTACATTTAGGCAAGGTGTTCAAGGCCTATACCAACACTTTGGCACTGCAGCATATATTGACTTACGAAAACTTTGGCTCTATTTCTTTTTCTATATGTGAAATATAATGTTTAAGCTTCTCAATGCTAAGAACCATAACTCAGATCTCTTTTGCCCCCAAGAATACTTTTCAATGCAATCCATAAATATTGGTAGAGTGGGACTTTCAGAAGAACATACACATTTATATAATTTCATACATGTGCCACAATATGAACTAATATTCTAAATTTAAAATTTCATATGGTAAGGTGGCATGAATAATCACTGCTTGTGCATCCTGAATCTTCAGATTTCTTGCCCCTCCTACAAGTAGCATGGAAGTGGAAATTAACATGTCATTTGACAGTCACTATTCCTGTTTCTAGAAGCACTTCTCATAGGCAACATAAAAGATAACTCACATCTGACGAAGAGGAATAAAAGCTCCATACTATTTGTATTGCAGTGTATCTACAATCGCAGTTTGATGGAGTTTCCTGACACCTCTGAAGCTGTTTTTTCCAATCATTGCCCTTTTCACTTCCCGAAGTAGAGTTGTAAATCATGATAGCACCAAAGCTATCTATCTGGGAAGAGATTTTTTTTCTGTATTTCTTTTGCCCCCCGAGGGGCAAAGATGTCTATGTCCTAGAAAGCTGGGGGGTTTGAGTTACAAAAATAATTGAAATGTTTCAGTACCTTTTCTATCTGTATTTAGCATATCCTGAAGCCATGTAAAAGGAAAGTCATCAAAACAATCTGCAGAACTGAGTGTCTCACAAAGATTTGGTAACTATCAATTTTCTAAGAAATTATAAAAATTAAAACATCCAGAATGTCAAAGACAACAAATAACAAAGAGGAACAAATGGAAATTTGAAGACAACTATAATTATATAAATAGCACAAGAATATTTTCCTCTACTTATTAGAATGAAATGGGAGAAAGGGACAGCAGGATAATGAGACTGGGAATGGGCAGCAATCTCAATGGTCAATCTAGGTTTTGCAAATAATGTATAGAATATTATAAAATATAGTAACTTTGTTTAGTGTCATGGTGTGTGTATGTTTGCATGTGTGTGTGTGTTTATGCATGTGTGTACATCACTGGGTATTAAATTTGAGAAAGGATTCACGTGAGTGACATTTTAGCCCAATCATGGTAATTTATAGTTGATATCAGTAATAACTCATTTGCTTCATAATTTCTAACTTTACTTCTTATCTTTTAGGCATATTTTTTGTCAGTTTTTCCAGGTTTAAAGCAACCTCAAGTAATAAACTTCCAGCTATCATAATCTCATCAAAGCAGGTGGAAAAAGGGAGAAAAGGAAGAGGCTTCGCTAATCAAGGTATATTTCTCCAGTCTCTCCCTCTGCCTCTCCCTATCCCTTCCCTCCTCTCCCTCCTCCCTTCTTCCCTCCCTCCCTCTCCCTTTTCTTCTCCATCTCCTTCTCCCTTTCCCTTTCTCTTATTCAAGATTGGTTCTTTTAAAAATCTTCCTGTCCTGTATTTCTTCATTAGGTTTATCTTTATCCACTACGCTTGTTGCCTGAATTCTGTATGGGTGGGACATAAATGCTATAGTGAAATTAAAAAAAAAGCAATGCATTATATTCCTTCCCTATAGAAAGTCACCCCATTATTTTTTAATTACTTGTGACCACAAAATTTGCTGCTATAAATATTTTCACATATATAGGACATTTTCTTCTCTTTGATCTCTTTGGGGTAGGTAGACAGTGGTGAAAATCAAGAGATATGCATAATTTAGTAAATTTTGGGAAAATTTCTAAACTTGGTTTCCAGAATGGCTGTATGAATTCACATTTCTATCAACAATTTGCCAATATGCCTGTTTTCCACATTTCCTCCAGCTTTTGTCATTTTCCTTTTTAAATCTATTTTACCAATCTGATGGGTAAGAGGTAGAACTTCTGAGTTTCTCTCATTTATATTTTTTTATTATTAATGATTTGGATACATTTAAAAATATGACTATAGATAATTAAATTTCATTCCATGAGAACTACCTGTTCATATCCTTTGACAATATATCAACAGGTATATATTTCTTATTCCTACACATTTTCATCAGTATTCTACACAATTGGAATTAGACCTTTATCAGAAAACTTTACAGAAAATATTTCAGTTAACTGTCTCCTTTCTAGTCTTAGCAGCAATAGATTTGGTTTTACAATTAAAAATGCGTAATCAAAATTACTTCTTTGATAAAATACTATGCTTTATTTGATAAAAATTTTTAGAAAAAAACTTATATTTTGATTAAATATCTTTTATTATCTCAGACAATTATTAACTTCTGTTTGGTCTATTCAGATTTTCAGAGTATTGGTGATTTCATAGAATTTAATGCCTGTTCTTGACTGATTGACTGACTTTTGTGCCAATCTGTAATTTGTCTTTCCTCCAAAGCTCTCATTTATTTTCTAGATACTTTACAATTCTACCATAATTTTAATTAATAACATAAATCTTGCTTCACTTTTTCTAGAACTGTTAATTGGCTTTGTGGCCCAACTCTATGTCTATTCTAGGCTTTTTTGGTAGATGTTTAAGAGTTTTTCTACTCTTATGTTTTTGGTCTTGACTGTCTATAGTTTCTTAAAGTTCATTATCTTTTTTTGTTTTTGTTTATTCACTTTGCTGCTCACTATGCCAGCCTTGCTTTCTGGATTTAGACTTTATGTTTCGGCAAGGTTCTATATATTTCTGGTGGGACGACTGCTGTCTCCTTACAGAATCCTGGACTGTCTTTTTTGGGGTCCTGCTACTATACTCTTAAAATGCGAATTTATATGTTCTTCAAGGATGATAGAGGTATATTGAGTCAAGTTACTGTAAACTTTCAGTAAACCCTATTTAGTTAGATGAGGGCATTATCTGATCACTTTCCTTCTTCATTCTGGGTGCTAGTTTAATTGTAGGCACCAAAGCTGCAGTCTTGTCCCTGGATGTCACTTTAGCAGATGGTAATTAGCCCTAGTCCCTGTCAACTACCTGAAACTCTGAGTGGCCTTAAAGCAAGCAGACTACTCACCTATTGTGCAATGGGGCTACGTTCTTACCCACTCTGGGGATGCTGCTTGTAAGCACTGCTCTAGGTAAGAGATTGTGTCCTCAACCAGCATTGGGCATCTCTATACTGTGATAAGTCAAATTGAACAATTATGATATCAAATGTAATTCAATTAAGTTTTTTTTAAAGAAGAAAGGCATTAAATTTAATATGTCCAAAAATCCAACATTCAGGAAAAAAAAATCAAAATATTCAGCTTAAAAGAAAACCAGTATCATAACCCTAAGCTTCTGGAGATATAGTTAGAAAAAACTTTATCTGAAAAAAAAATCCTTGAGGTTTTAGTGAATTACACAGTCAATGAATTAACAGTGTAATAGGATAACTAAAAAGTTAAATCAAGTTTAGGCTCCATTAAAAAAGATATACTCAGGGGGGCTAGGTGGCATAGTGAGTAGAGTGCTGGCCCCAGAGTTGGGAGGACCCAGGATCTTTCCCGGCCTCAGACACTTAACACCCACACAAAAATCTGCCCATGTGACTTGGGCAAGGTACTTAACCCCAATTGCTTTAAAAAGAAAAGAAAAGATATACTCTCCAGGACAAGGAAAATGGTATTTCCATTATACTCTGCCTTATTTTGATCACATCTGGATTATTTTTGTTCAGTTATGGACCAGTTATTCAATAAATACTTATTAAGCACTTATTATGTGTCAGTCACTATGATAAATGCTTTCATGCAAAGATAGGTAAAAACAGTTTCTGCCTTTATGAATCACACATGTTAATGGAGGATAGATCATAAAAATGAATAAATGCATAAAATATTCAGTATAAATAAAAGATAATCTCAAAATGTAGGTACTAGTAGGAGGGAAATAACAGGATGATGAAGAGGTGAGAATTCTTTTTATAAAGGATATCCCAAAATTCTTTGTGATTATAGCATCAGATGAGGATAAATTAAAAGAATTGAAGAAGTTTATCCTGGAGAAAAGAAGAGTTGGAAGGAAGAGAGCAAGACAGGTATGGAAGAGTAGATACATTCATTAACACAGAAAATTCTAGTTTGGAAACCAGAAAAGTGTAATCATAAGGGAATTTGAAGATCTTCCCTGCCCCTTAACAGGACTCAAGTGGAACCCAAAAGGAGGGGCTTGATTGGGGGGAAGCTTGTTTTTCAGGAAGGCTTGCACCTTTTGTTACTTTGTAATTAGGCAGTGGGTCATGAAGTTTGTGATGTCCTCTGACCCTGAAGAAGGGTATGTATATATATACTCTGAGGTAAGATTTTACTTTGGGGCTTACTCATGGGAAGAGTGTGATTTGTCCAGATGACATTCTGAGGAGCCATTGAGTCCCCTTGGCTTTGAAATCCCAGATGTTGGGGCTTCTCTCTCTGGTAATTAACTATGTATATATGTAATGGTCAGACAACTAGAAGCTCTGTCTGTTGGTCTGTTGAATTTTGCTATTTTCTCTGTATTTTTTGGCTTCTTATAATTTCTGTTTGTATTTTCTGAAGTTCAGGGTACTGACTTTTTCCCCTGAACTAAGTGCAATACACACACACACACATACATATATGTATGCATACACACATACATAAAATTAAAGATTATTGACACCTTTAAAGTTTCTTACTTTAGTAAACCAGATCAAAGAACCTATACTAGCAGCCATCATGGGTATGCTATTGTGCTTGCTGTTACAGAAAGCCATAGGTAAATAAAATCAAGGTAATAACTACAATAACAGTTTGTTTTATGACCTAGATCTTCTGCTATGGATTTATTATATCATTGAATTAGGTGCCTACATGTGTTAATGGAAGAAAATCTTAGAGAATTCTTCCTGGGGTGCTTGGGTCATCAGTTGAGTCCTTCTTTCATTCCTCCCTGCCCTTTAGACAAATCCTCTCTGTGCAGGTTGCTGGTGAGATATAGCTGAGGTCCCAGAGACATCTATGTCATTGACTTGCCAAATCTGGTGACCTCCTGAAGAAAACAAGCATCCCATTGTCATTGGAAAGGACTATTCCATACAGGATCAGGGCATCATCCTCTGAAGAATACTACCAATCTTGAAAACTTTCAGTGTATGTTGGCCCAGAATGTATTATCCTAGACAATATGCCCCGATGTGAGAGCTTGCATCAGAAGATTAGAGATTTCTGACATAAAGATCTAGCCATAAATGGGTTGGCATTCAAACCTCTATGGGAACTTTTTTAAAGGTGACTGAAACACAACACAGCAGATTGCAGAAAGCAGAGGTGATCAGGATAAGTGCTAGCCAAGTGCCAGTTCTAGGCAAGTGTGCCTTCTTTCACCCTTTGGCACTGGATTGCGGCAGTCCTGTGGTATGGTAACACTGAGAATATTTTTTTAGGGTTTTTTTTTTGAGCATTTTTTTAAGATGATGAAATCTCTGATTTCATTGATCCAATGAATTCCAGGTGAGCAAAATCCCTCTACCAAAATGCATCATTACTTGCACTGTTACTTATGATCTTGGAGACTTTTCTGGGGATACTGAGAGATTATGTTACTTGCCTATAGTGGAGTAATTGAAATCTCACTTATACCTGACTAACCTTAGATGCTTGTACCACAGTTCCAGTAAGAACGATATTGCTTTTTAGGAGTGATAACATAATGAGTTTATTTTCACTCTTATTTCTCAATATCCTGGAAATTCTCTCCCTTTTCTCTTTTTGTTTTTAGTAGAAGTGTGTTATGGCAGACATTAGAAGGCCAAAACAAGTAACAATTCCTGAGAGATTTCTCCATACCTTTGTAGAATTACTGCCCCATTTTATTCTTAGTAAATTTAATTAAACTAATCTATATTGTGGGTCTAAAATATCACTAGTTTATCTTCTTACAAATATTCTGCTCCAGTGTAACATTTCTTTTCATTAGGATTTTTTCCCTTTATTTGGATGAGAGGCTGAAAAAGAAAATGTATTCTCTTTGTTTAGCTTTCTTAGTTTAGGTCACCACGATCAATCAAGTCATGATATTGAATCCCCTAAATGTTTTTGTTTCTTGCCTCAGTAGACATTCAAAGTTTCTATTAGAAATCAGTGTGGCAAGGGGTGGCCAGATGAGTAAGAGCGTTGGCCCTGGCATCGGGAGACCTGGGATCAGTTCCGGCCTCAGATACTCGGCACCCCAAAAAATAACTGGCCGTGTAACCTTGAGCAAGTTACTTAACCCCAATTTCTTTAAAAAAAAATAGAAATCAGTGGGGCAAAAATAAAATGAGTTTCTTAATAATCAGGTGGGTCACATTCATGAAGCTTTTATTTTCATAAGTTCAGCTACATTGCTAGTGGAATTGAAAATGAGTAGAATCTTTTCCAAAACATCTGGGAGATCATAGTGAAAATTACAAAAAAGATCAAAACCTTTGATTGAACAGTTTCATTAGCATGGCATAAACATTTAATTAATGACTTTTACCAACTGTCTTTTTTCAAATGAGGAGGAGGTAGATGGCACAGTGAATATAGTGTCAGGCCTAGAGTCAGTAAGACTCACCTTTCTGAGTTCAAATCTTACCTCCTACACTTACTAGCTATGTGAGTCACTGGCTGGGCCAGTCACTTTACTCTGTTTACCTCAGTTTCCTTCTCTGTAAAATGAGCTGGAGAAGGTAATGGAAAACCACTTCAGTATATTTGCCGAGAAAACCCTAAATGGGGTGATGAAGAGGACGCAGTTGAAATGACTGAACAACAACAACAATTATCAAATTTGTTAGTACTTCACAAACCTCAGGACTGCACTAACAAGTGGCCTTAGTATATTGAAAGACTAATTAGTTAGATTAAAAAGACATCTCTGAGTGTTTTTCCTACTCAGGTGATTTCACATCAAGTGATCTCCTCCATAACTCAGGCCCACCCTGTTCCCTGATACTATTTCCCAAACCTCCTCCCTCAGTGTCTCTTGCAGTGTCTTAGCTTCCCCACCTGTCAAAATAATGCTTTGGACCCTTTGCACTCCAAGGCTGCTCAGATGAATTTGTTGCACTAACTTCCTTTATCATTGGTACTTCATGAATTACTAAATTGTTTTGAAAGTATTTTTGGGGCCAACTGCCCTGAAATTGTTCTATGTTGCTTATCGCAGGTACAAAAATTGCTCTGGTTAATTGCCAGCGTGTTATGAAAAGCACAAAAGCCTATATGTATAAAGACTTTTATAGGAGCATTTTTTATTTGCTCAGGATGGAAAACAACTTTAATGTCCAACATAGAAGAATGGTTGAATCAACAGCATTATGCTAATGTTTTGCAATGCTATAATTAAGATAGTCACATACGATCAATATAAACTAATGCAAATCAAATAGGCTGAACGAGAACAGAATTCACACTAATTGCAACCAAGATCAGCATTGTAAATTGGACAGATTGCTGAAGCTAGAGTTAGCAAGATCTGGTTTAAAATAAAAATTCTAGCCAGCTTTGTGACACAATGGATAGAGTGCCTGACAGGAGTCAGGAAGACCTTAGTTCAAATCTGGCCTCAGACACTCAAGTATGAGTCACTTTAGCTTTGTCTTCTTCAGATTCCTCATCTATAAAATGTGGATAAAATTAGTACATCCCTCCCAGGGGTGTTATAAGGATCAAATGAAATAATTCATGTAATGTGCCTGGGAAATAGCTCTATCAACCGTGTCACCTAGCTGCCACAAAATGTCTTTTTCCTTAGTGACTCCCAGTAAGGAGGTCTGCTTTGAACTACTAGACGACTGAATTTCTCTATCCACTTGTCATGTGTTTGGATATACATGGCTCCTCTATATATTTTGTGTTTATTTTTTTCTGGTACTAGATGCAGTAGATATATCCAGATACTGAGTTTGTGAGTACAGGAAATCAAGAGGCCCTTCAGAAGTCCTACCAATGACTGGAGCTAGTAAAGTAACTAAGTAGCCACTTTGAAATGGGCATGTCCAGGCAATGACATAGGATTCATGGTAAGACCCCAAGAGATTGCCAGGTGGAAGCAAATATAGCCACTTGCTCTTCTCACACATGCAAATTCAAAGTAGCTCTTCTCATTCAAAGCCACCAGGAAAAGAGACAGAGATGTGTTGGCTCAGTATTTCTTGAGTTTATTCTCATTGTTTTACAAGCACCAGATATCACTGAGACATTGTTTTCCCTGATATCTCTGGTTCATGAGTCTCTCCATAGATATAAACTAGATACCCAGACAAAGACTTGACCTATTTTTTTAAAGCAATCGGGGTTAAGTAACTTGCTCAAGGTTACACGGCCAGTTTTTTCTGTGTGTGGTGCTAAGTATCTGCGCCCGGATTTGATCCTCAGGTCATCCTGACACTGAAGCTGGTGCTCTTACTTGCTGAGCCACCTGGCCGCCCCAAAGACTTGACCTATTGACAGTTGCATGTACACTGGGTAAGTAGACCATTGTGAGCATAGTTGCAGAAAGCAAGGATCAATAGAAGAAACCTACATCTTCCCAGAAGGAACTGCTTTATGTCATTGCATAGCAAAGAGACATAGGTGTATTCACCAGGGAGTGTTGGTGGGGTGCTTTGGGGGAAAGGTGTGTTCCTATTGGAGGGTGGGTGTGCCCCTGGTTTCCTTCTGAGAGTGGGGTTTTGATATTTTTATCTTACCTATTTGTACATCAGGAACTAGGGAAAAATATTATTTGGGGAATGTGCTATCAGGAACAGAAAACAACCTGATGGTAGATCCAATATTTTTGGGGGAATGCAACTATACTAACCTTTAAAAAAATGTCAGTATTTTTCAATGAGAGTGTGTTGTATAAACTTACAGCCTCCCTTTATGGGACGTGATCCTGGTGGTCTCTACACCACTAGGCCTAATCTTCTAACAACGTCCACATTCCCAACACCTTCTTACAGTGTGGCAACTACTCTGGTTCTTTAAAGGCTACTTTATGGTAGCACTAGCCATGATGACAAGCTTTATGAAGTTCAAAGAATTCCATGTATAGCTCCAAGGAAAAGTTGTCTGTCATCTAAGCCAAGAATTTGGCTAAATTTAAAAAGATTTAAGTTTCTTTTAACTTAAAGTCAACTTGGTTGATCATAGATAAGATGATGAATATTTTTTTGTACATAATTCATAAAAATTGTTTACTAGTTTCATTCAGCTTTTGTATAGGGGATCCCATGATGAAATCACAGATCTTTGAAATAACAATAAAATTAAGAGTAGTATTCTACACTAGAACAGAAGAGAAACAAGAAAAACCATAACAACAATAGAAAGAATACACTTCTCTGTGTTTAAAAGATATATATTAAGAGATGTCTTTCCTTCTCTTCTCTGCTAATCCATAGACTGATGGATTGACATGGCCAGAAAGAACTTTTGATATAATTCACTTCAACCCTCTCATTTTACAGATTAAGAAACTGAGGACCCCAGGGGTTTAATGGCTTGCTGAAGTTCACACAGCTAACAAGTAAGGGAACCAGGCCTTAGAGAAAAATCATTGATTCCACACACAGTACTTTTTCTCTAGGCAGCTAGGCAGTGAAGTGGATAAAAAATAAAGTCTAGAAGTGGGGAAAATCTGAGTTTAAATCTATGCTCAGTTACCCCACTATCCATGTGACTCTGGGAAAGTCACAAACACTTTCTGTCTCAGTTTTCTTAACTATAGAAAGGGGATTAGTATTAAAAAAATAAAATATAAATACAAAAATTAAAAAGGGGGATTAATAATAGTGCCTACTGCATGGGGTTGTCAGAATCAAATGAGATAATATGGGTAAAGTGCTTAGCATACTTCCTGGCACATAAAATGTACTTATGTTTCTTACTTACATGTATTCTTTTTCCCTTCCCTTATATCATGTTGCCTTCCTTTACCAGACCTATAGGTTTCTTCAAGATAATGCCAAGCTTCTGTCTCCCCAAAAGCCTTCTTTAGCCACCACCACCCTATTTGGACAATTCATTCATTCACTATCTTCTCAATACTTAGAAGTTTATTTCAGGCAAGAACATCTTGCATTTATTCTGGATCTGTATTATTATGGATTACATCTTCTCCTAGTAGAACATATACTCATTCAGGGCAGGAACCATTTTGTTTTTTTCTCCTCTATCCCTTACAACTTGCATATAAATAATTTTTTTAATTGAACTGAACCCTCTTAATTATTTTTAATTGCAGTTTTGGTGCCATATCTATTTACATATTCTAGATTTCCCAAGCTTAATGTGTAAAAGTTCCATAAAATGAGAAAGGGTGTAGGCAGGACTTTTGGAGGATAAATGCTGCTTTCTCCACTGTCTGCAAATTTCCTTCTTAATGCTACCTAAAAACGCTGAAGGCCATGAGTGAGGAAAAGGGGCAGTAGAGTGAACACTACCCAATTCTCAAAGAGAGTTATTGTTTCTTTCGGCATCCAGATAGAACACAAATTTAAAGCTGACATCATGTTACCAGGACTTTTCTTGGGTATGGATAAATTTGAGGGTAAGGAATTTTACTGCATACCTTAATAGATGTTTTTGATATATTTTCTTTTTTATCACTTTTGTATTTCTCCCTCTCCCCTTCCCAGAAAACCATACCTTACGTGTTAAAAGAATTTTTTTAAAGGAAAGAAGAGTAAAATTCAGCAAAAAAATGATCAATTCATTAATAAATCTGATATTCTATCTTGTGTTCCTCACCTCTGGACGATACTCCCTTACCGAGAAACAGACAAAGGAGAGAGAATGGGTTTCTTCCCTTATCTCTTCTTTGTGGAAAGGTTTATTCTTTTTAATTTCCCAAAATTTACTTTTCCCTTTGTTATTGATGTCATTCTTTCCACGAACATTGTGGAAATGATTGTGCATATTGTTTTCATGACTTTTCTTTTTTGATTTTGCATCAATTCATGTAAATCTTTCCATGCATTTTTGTGTCCTCATATTCATTATTTTTTAAGCATAGTAATATCCCATTACATTTATGTACCTTAACTTGTTTATCCATTTTTGAAGTGAAAGGTATATATTAGCTTTGTTTTAGAGGGAGTTTTGCTCCTAAAAAAAAGTGATAACATATATACCTTTTGGGGGAAAAGGGGGGGGGGGGTGAAATTGGGGCAGGATCCCAAATACTTGCTGGGGAGTAGGGTAGGGGAAATTCCATTTCTCACCAGCTTGGGGGATATGAGACTGTGTATCCTGTTTATTCCCTCCATCTTTTCGTCTGCCTCATAAAAAAAAAAAATTCCCCTCTTCTCCATCTTATTCCTTTCTTATTCCTGCCTTCTTATACAAGTGGACCATCTTCCCTCCAACCTTTTCCCTGGAAGTATCACTGTCCTCCTCAGTGAGGGTGAGAAATAATCCAGGTTCCACCCTTCTTTCCTTATGTTTCCTGGAAAAGAGCCTACCAGAGGTGTATTTATGAAGCAGAAGGTTCATAAGATTCTAGACCCCATGGGTTAGACTAGATAATCTATAAATTCTTCCTAATCCTTCTCTAAATCACTATAGTAACCCATCTTTCCTCACACTCAACTAAATTTGCCTTATTTATTATTGCTGTTCAATTGTTTCAGTCATGTCTGACTCTTCAGGACCCAATTTGGGGTTTTCTTGGAAAAGATACTGGAGCATTTTGCCAATTCCTTCTCCAGCTCATTTTAAAGAAAAAAGAAACTGAGGCAATCAGGATTAAGTCACTTGCCCAGGGTCACATAGGTGGTAATTATCTGAAGCCAGATTTGAACTTGGAAGATGAGTCTTTCTGAGCCTAGGCACAGTATTCTATTCACTGTGCCACCTAACTGCCATCCCCCCCTCCAGTTGTATGTAACTTGTCTTGATTACTATTTGAACGATTCTCATATGACAATTATGAACTGGACTTAAGGGTCCATTTCAAATTACCCCAGATTATGCTTCTTGCGTGGGGTGGTAACTTCCCTGGCTATCAAAATTGCTTGTTAAAGGCTCTGATAGACAGCTACTATTTGTAACACCAAGGTGATATTTATAGTGCCTATGGTGACTATAAATATGCTGGTGTAGTTGTGAACCACAAAATGTAACAGCCTCTCCACATGGAGGACAGAACCAAAGCATTTATTGAAATACCAGAAAACTGAGTCCCAAAACCAGAAAGACAATGTCATTACAGTAGCCATGAAGTTAGTACACATAGTCAATGCAGCGCACAATCACATTCCCAAACCTTCAAAACAAAACAGGCTCCCTCAGGCAAAGATTCCCCTCTTCTCACTCACTCCCTCAAGCAAGGATCCTCCTCTCTCACTCATGGTAGCTGCTCACTTCCAGCAATTCTGGCTCCCAGCAATTCTTGTTCCTGGAAGTTCTCTCTCTCTTTCATCAATTCTGGCTCTCTAGCTTGGGCTTTTCCTTATATGTGGCATTAGCTCCTCCCCTTCTATTTACATCATCATCAAGTACATCCCACTGTGGGGTTCACAAGTTCTGGAACTTAATACTTGACACAAACATAAACTTGAAAAAAGGTGCTAAGTACCTGTTTGCTTGTCAATACAAGGGGCATGGAAGATCTTCAAATCCCATTACCATTAAACAACTACAGCTTCAACAAGGAGTAAAAATTTATCTTTAATGTAAGGTTCCCTTCTTATATTAAAATCTACTAGCCCACACAGCTGTGATAATAAAAACAACAATAATAGTTATCACTGAAGCATGTCAAAATTTTTAGCACACACCAAATACATAGAAAGTTAAAATAAAGTGACTGAATTACACAATGGAAGCAGACTATCCTTCAAAATTAATAGCTGAAACATCTCCAAATTATAAATAAAACCCCTCAAATTCGATAAATAAACTATGCTACAACCAGATCATCAATGCAGACAAAATTATTTTCTACAATCACCCAGGAATAATAGGGATCTATAAAAACTTTAGAACAACATTTTAAATAGATGTCACTGAGTGCGTATGACTTCCAATCTACATGGAATGAAAAATATGGAATGAAAGGATTTCAAAATATAGTAGATAAGGAGAAGATATCAAAACCATGTGGGAGGAGAATAAAGTACATTATCATCCTTATCATCCAGTCTGCCACAAGAGTTGCCTTGAAGATATTTTCCATTGGTTTGCTGAAGATAAATCCATATACCAACACTTCTATTCATATTTTTGCAAATAATAATAAAGCAAATACCAAATGGTAAACAAAACAAAAGAAAACATAGAAGGGTAGTGTTTTGCACCAAGAACCATTTTATATAGGAACTGCATTGAATATAAAAATAAAGAGAGGAATTAGAAATAATAATAATAGTTCACATTTACATAGTACATTAATAATTTCGATATAAATTGCTTGCATTATATTTTGTCCTCAAGACCAACCCTATGGGTTAGGTGTGATCTTTATACCCAATTTGGAGTTGAGAAAATTGAGATTTAAGGATGTTGGGAGTTGGACAGGGTGATATGAGTGATAAATGTCTGAGGTAGAATTTGAAACTAGGTCTTCCTATCTCTAATTTCCCTGTGCTTCTATGCAAAACTCCATTTCCCCCAAAATTTAACAAATATGTAAAGTGTTATTTTGGGGGAAATAAACTTTATAGTTATAAATAATGGTCTTATAAATGAACTTTGGAAGCACAGCTCAAAAAGCAGTTGAGAATTGCATATATTATTGAAATAATTTTCAGAAGGGTATTTTTTAGATTCCTCTTTTAAAATCTAACAGTACACAAAGCAGTATCTAACAAAGAAACATTCAATTAAATATGAATCCTGATGTTGCAATAAAGGATAATTTGGATGTGTTTATAGTTTTGTTATTATTCAATCCCTGAGTGGAATATAAAACCTTTTCAAAATATAGTGAAAGGAAATCCACATTTATTGTAGATTTTATAATTACTTGATAAATTTCCCCTCAGTTATCCAAAGTATCCTAAAATTAACTAATATATCCATGGCACTAACACCCATAAATGCATTTCATTTGCTTTTATTATATTAGCTTTTAATGTAGAAGGAAATTATTGTAATCAACATTTAATTAACTTCTGTGTAATGAAAGTTTATACTTGCACATAGATGAAATGTCATAGTATTCTATAAGAATTCTTTAAGGTTGGTTTTGTTCTTGAGAAGAAAAACCAAATAAATCTTTTAATTTTGCCATTTATGTAATTTAGTCAACAATGTTTTAGTGTACAAGATTTATGTCATAAAATAAACTCACTTTACCTAATGTAATTATAGGAAGCCCACATAGAGGCCCAAAATGTCAATCACTCAAAAGATTAGACTAGGTATGAATGAGTCCTTAACCAATTTGAGAAGAATAAAGTATGTTGACCATTGAATAAGGATGGATAATTTTACGCAGGAAGTATAATGTGATTTTCTAAAATAATTACACACACTTTGATCTATACATAGAATAACAAAAGCCATTGCAAAATCTCCCAGTCTATTAGAAGAAGTCCTAGTGGTAAAGGAACTACAGTTATATCCTTAAGAGAGAATTTCTTGCTGGGGTGGGGCAGAAACTGGTTAACAGGTAAGGGGTGGGGAATGTGAGCTTCTCTCCTTGTATTGTTGCCATGTTCTGTTGTCACCGTTCCTATGAATTTGCTAATGAACAGAAATAGAGAACATCATGCAAATCTACTGTCTGGGACCACTACAAATTTATGTGATCTGATTTCAACTAGTCCCATAATGTAACAAGCTAATCTTGTCCATCCTCCCTAATTTGTTCTCTATCCTACTTTCTGTAATGGATCATTCCAAATATTTTCTAGAAGAAAAGAACCCCTGCAACATCCTCTTCTATCTCATCTTAAAGTTCTAGTTATATCATTATAATTATCTTACATTTGTTTCATTTACTTTGTTGTCATTCTTTTAATTTTTACTGTTGTAGTCCATGTCTATATTATTTCCCTGGTTTTGTGTCCTTCATATCAGTTCTTTTATCTTCCCATATTTCTCAATAATATTTTATTAATTTTATTATAATTAATAATATTCTATTGCATTCATGTACCAGAATTTATTTAGGCATTCTCCAAATAACTGGCAACAACTTCATTTCTATTCTATATCTATAGCTAGGTGGTACCTATTGGATAGAAGTCTGTACCTGCAATCAGGAAAACCTGAGTTCAAACCTAATCTCAATCAATTACAAGCTGCATAACTATATGCGAGTCATTTAGCATCTGATTGCCTCAGTTTCCTCAAATGTGAAGTGATAACAGCACCTATCTCACATGTCTGTTGTATCAAATGAGATCGTATTTGAAAAGTACTTAACATAGCCCCTGGTCCATAAAAGCTTATTCCTTCTTTCCCTTTCCCTGGTTGTTTATTACTGCAATAATTTCTACTGTAAATGTCTTGGTATATATAGGACAAACCTTTCTATTGTTGATCTCCTTGGTGCATATGCCAAGCAGATAGCCCTATTTTAAAGATGAGATGATGAGAATTTTCTGAGAGAAATAATCAGGAAAAAAAAGATTAGCATGTGCTCCATTTATAAACACACTACAGCAAGAAAATGCGAAAGGGCCATCATGTTACATTGAAAAACTGTCAGATGGAGTGGGGTATGGACTAAATGTGTTCAAAGGGAGAATCACGGATGAGTTATGATATTTATAGATAACCACATCAATGAGATCAGAGATCCTTTGGAGTATTGGAGTACTAGAAATTGAAAATTAGAAACTAAAAACAAAGAGATGTTAGGTGATTTGCTCATTGGTTATGAAACTTCTATATGTTAGTGTTAAGACTAAGACATAGCTATTGTGATTCTACATTCATTTCTTTTTCTGATCACTCCATCTGTCTCAAGGTTTTTCGATCAAGACAAGGGCATTGAGGAAAAGCTGACCATTCTTCCTTCGTCACAACCCAGACGCTGAAGCTCAAGACTGTAGAGGTAGAAATGGGAATTAAAACCTCCTATTTTGGCCCATTCTCTTGTAACTAAGATATAGTGTCTTGTCATGAAGTTGGGCTACAGGTAAGCCATTACTGAACAGTGAAATTTTCTGACTCCAACTCCAGTTTCTTTCCACTCTACTGTTTTCTAATGACCTACAGTAATCTAAGTAGTTACATTGCTATGTAGAGTTGGAGGAGGGAAATAAATGGTAGAGTTGGGATCCAAAGAGTTTTGACAGGCTAAAGCAATGCATAGACTATAAGAAGATAAATTTCATGAAACACAAATGGAGTTTTACAGAGAACAAATTGGGTGTTCATTATTAAACATCATATTCTTTGTTAAAGACGTCAGGGCTTTAGTAGAATATAATCTCATTACAGATAAGCATTGTAATATGGTTGACAAAAAAAATAACTTTCAGGAAGAACAAGGTGATAATATTCCTGTACTCTTCCCTCATGTCTCATGTGGTATGTTATTCTTTTCCCAGTTTAAAAAGGTAATTAATAAACTGGAGACAGTCCAGAGGATGGCAAATTAGGGACAGGCCTCTGACAGGCCTCAAGACTACATCACCTGAAGGCTAGTTAGAAAAACTAAATATTTAGCTAAGAATGGATATTGTCCTAAACAGTAGTACCTATTTGAATGGTTACAAAGTGAAATTAGGAAAGAGATTAGATTTATCTTGTTTTGTCCAAGAGAATAGAGCCAGGAGGAATGGGTGGAAGTTATAAAGAAGCGAATTTATGCTCACTGTTAGAAAAAAAGCCATAAAGCTTTCAAAGAATTGGAGCTATCTAAAAGAGGAAGAAGTTGTTTGAGAGGTGGTGGGTTCCCTCTCCTTGCCAGTTTTCAATAAAAAGCTGGTTGGCCACTTTTTAAATGCATGGTCCTACTGATTCCTTTCCTGGGTGAATTGAAGTAGATAATGGCTTACACTTTATTATTGTGAATCTGTCTTCCATATGAACTTCACTCCAAGAGGGAGATGATATTATTATGCTAATTTTATATGAGAAAATGAATATTTGGAAAGATTCCTTAACTTACACAACATCCTATAGCTAATAATTATCTGCAGCAGGATTGAAATGTAAGTGTACCTGTCAAACCTGTACTGCATTCTTGAAGTATTGCTATATTCATGATAAATTGTAAAGGTCCTTGAATTCTAAGTCTATTACCCTAAACCAATGCCATCAACAGGATTTCTGGTAACCTCACCATCATCAGAGAATTTATATGAAAATATCCTATAGTGATATTTTAGAACATAAAAATCACAATTTGATGCAATTGGATAATAGGTCAACAGTATATCAGAATGTTAAGTCCTTTTATACATGTTGCTATTTTTTTTTTGGACTGTACTTTTGCTGGATGATAACATCATAATTAAAATGCTTTAAATGTCCTGAAGTGAATCTGGAAAAAATATATAAAATAACTGACTTAAAACTTTGCTCTCTGTTTAATTAAGTATACAGCCATTGAAAATCATACGCATGCAGATAATTGCATAATGTGAAGAAATTACAGTTAGTGCGCATAGCAGCAGACATCACAGAACAATTGAGTCCCCTGTTGTAATAGTGAATGAACATAGCGAGTGGCCATGTCTCCACAAACTTACCTGAATCTACTCAGATAATTCAATTCATTGTCTCCCAGAATGAGACAAACATGGAAAAGAGCCAAGAAGCTGAACAATACACAGTTGGTCTTGTTAACTCATTAAGACATGTGAAAGCAAAATCCTGTCAGATTATTTTTTTACAATCTGGTTATTTGGGTCAATTTACCATCAGAATTGGTATGACCCTGTAGCAATTGAAATTGATGGCATTGTGATTAATTTCTAAATAAATTCCAATCCTATCTGTATTTAGTGTGTGTTGTTGAAATTCTTTCTATAAAAGAACCCATTTTTACCTACCATCTCAGATGGAAAACAAAGACATTGTAAAATAATACCTTACAAAAGAAAACAGGGTAGCTCATAAAGAATGATTTCTTTCAAACAGAGAAGGCTGAATGACTGAAAGAGAGCTCTATTGTACTGGATTGCCCATCCTTTGTGATTGCAAACTCAGCTGTTCTGACAACTGTAAAGTAGGTCTGGCTGATGTTACAGCCTCAACAGCAGCTCAGAAAAGAATGGACTGGACTAGCTCAGCTTGTTTCAGGGTTCCAGCAGATGTCACTCTTGCTAAAAGACTGTCTATGCAATGCTTTATGATGGGTAATTGTCTGCTCTGGTTGTGGGCAGAATTTCAACTTGTGAAGGATTTAGCCCTGACCCTCTTCTCACCTTACCACCTACTTTACACTAATGACAACAGGATCAGTAAATTAAAACTGTCAGCTGCCCTGCCATCAGTTTTCCAAAGCTGTTCTGTCTAAACTATAATTTATGGTCAGTGGTTATATGAGCAGCATTGCCAAATCCCTGTAATTATTACAGAGATGTAACCAGACGCAGAGAGTAAATGTTGCTGGAAGTTTAACCAAGCCCTGACATTACTGTAATTAGGCCAGTGATTCATGTCAGCTGCTCCTCTAAAAACACATCTCCACAATAACCAGAGATGGGAGCTACTGCTCTGAAGCTCCTTTTAATCTTGCAGTCTTTCTTGTTTGAGAAACAGAGCTGTATTTTGGACTCTTGAGTTAAACATGAACGTAAGTTAGTTGCAAATGACCTGCTTTACATGTTTCATCGTAGATTACTATAAAAGTTTATTGTTCATTTTCATAGAGGTGACTAATTTCATGATGTGTTATGATCAGAAAATACGTTTTTTTTAATTCTCAAAATATATCACAATTTAAGGGGAAACTACAGGAATTTACATGTTTGAAAGCAAAATTCATCTGTTATAAAATGCTATCCAATGGGTTGTTGATTTTATTTACATTTCTTTTGCTTTGCTTTTTATTTATATTGTGTTTCAATTTCTTTTGCAAACATGTTCAGGCTGGTCAATAAGTATTAGGACATGGAATTGGAAGAGACCTTTGAAAAATTTAGTCCTACACTTCATTTTACAATTAGGAGACTGAAACCCAGAAAGAGTAATTTGCATGCTCAATATCACATGCAAAAGAGTAAAGTTGGGATTTTAACTCAGCTTCTGGGACTCCAAATTCAGGGGTTCTTTTAACTTTACAATATTTTGGGGGTGAGAAAATGGATACCCTGTTTTTCAGTCCAAAACCCCTTTAATTGATAATGACGTGGTCAACTCAGTATTTCAAATTCCAGCTCTACCTCTCACTACCTATGTGACATAGGACAAGTAATTTATTCTCTCTCTGGGCCTCTATTTCAAGCACTCAATCAAGCAATAAATATTTATTAGGTTTATTTTCTAAGGATTGTGATAGGATTCTATCTAAGGATAGAAGTACAAAAAAGGAAACCATTCCTACTCACAAGGAGTTTAAATTCTAAAGGGAGGAAAAAAGTACATTTATAAAAATAAATGCAGTATAAATAAAATGAATAAGTATATGGTGATAAAAATATTTAAATAGAAGGTTACTAGTGATTAAGGGGCTTAAGGGAAAACTTCAAGAAGACAATACTTGAGTTGTACCTTACAGAAAGAGAGGGACTTGGAGATGTAAGGAGGCAGTGCTTTCTAGTCGTGTGGGATGGCCAATACAAAAGGTGGAGTTGAGAAATAAAGTGTTGTGTGAGGAACAGAGAGGAGGCTAGTTTGGCTGGATTGTAGTTTCATCAGTTGTAAAAAACAATTTATTTTGATATATTGGCTCAATGTTTCTTCTAGCTCTAAATGTTTACTCATATGAGCTGACATTTCATATTAAGCTTTCTATGTGAAATTGGGCCAGCTAAGTGACAGTGGATAGAACACCAGGCCTAGAGGCAGGAAGACTTAAGTTCAAAAGTGGCCTGAGATACTAACTGTGTGACCCTGTGTAAGTCATTTAACCCTATTTTCCTCAATTTCCTCATTTGTAAAATGAGATAGAGAAAGAAATGCAAACCATTCCAGTATCTTTGCACAAAGAGTCAGACATGACTGAAAAGACCAAAAAACAACACGTAAAATTGATGGGAGTGGGAAAATGGAAGGTGTAAGGATGAGGAGAATTAAAACGTTCCCCTTAGGTTTATTCTTTTTTAAATAGTGAGAACCCATATATATCTTTGTGTTTTTATTTCTTTCAAGGTATTTTGATGATCCAACAGTGAGAAAAAAGATCATTATGGAAAATATCAGAAATACTATCTCTGTTCTTATTGAAAAAGTTCTATATGCCCCCAAAAATACCCATTTGAGAGATGAAACAATAGGGAACACTGTGCACTATTCTCGTTAACCCTGTTCACAGAGAATTTTATTGTCTAAAGGAAATACCCCCTTGATTAAATAGAAACTTCATTTAATTTTATTCATTAAACAGCTATTAAATGCCTACTATGCACAAAATTATTACTTGCATGGGCGAGATTTAGCTGAACATGGCAGAGTGCCATCACATTCAGCCAAGGAGTAAAAAAAGCATTAATGCTAGCAGAGACGTGATCTTTGTACCAATATTACTATTATTATTTTAAAATTACAGTCTAATCAGCTTATGTTTTAAGCAGTTTAAGATTAGCTGAGAATTAGCAATTAATTTTAAAATGTCTACAAAAACAGTCATTTGTAAATGTTGCTAATTAAAATCAAAACCATATGTATCTAACTTAATAGCTTCGTTGTCAGGGTACCTTTTCCCAAATCACACTACACCCAAGAATTATCTTCTAATATTTCTAATTTAGTGAAAATGATGAAGTGTTGGCAAGCAGTGCTTGGTCAAATGCTTAAATTATGTAACCCCATGGGATGACCCTGGTGTTGATGGGAGCTGTCGATATTTCATCATTCTCGTTAAGAACCCTTCCTAAGAAGTATATAAACATGAATCCAACACACAAAACAGACTGATTGTATCATTTCATGTTCTTTCATAAAAGTTGAAACATGGCACAGAGCCAAAGGTTTGCAAATTAGATAGTCAAGATTAGCTGAGGCTCTTTGTGATTATAAAGAGGTATCTTTGGGATGGCTATGTGGCACAGTGAATACAGCTGGCCCTGGAATCATGAGGGCCTGAGTTAAAATCCGGCCTCAGACATTTAACACTTACTAGCTGTGTGACCTTGGGCAAGTCATTTAATACCAATTGCCCTGCCTTCCCGCCTCCAAAAAAAGAAAAAGAGAGAGAGAGAGACAGAGAGAGAGAAAGAGAGAGAGAGACAGAGAGAGAGAGAC
>NW_027185798.1:53437273-53527964 GCF_028583685.1 Petaurus breviceps papuanus | reverse complement strand
GAGAGAGAGAGAGAGAGAGAGAGAGAGAGAGAGAGAGAGATCTAAAGGGAAGGTCCTTTATGGTTACACTTGAAGGCTTCCTTAGTCAAGAAAACCAGTTGAGAAACACTACAATTCCACTAAATCTAATTCAGTTCATAAAATCATAAATTTAGAGATGGAAGAGATCTTAGAGGCCATATATCCGAATGTCTTCATTTTCAGATGAGGAAATTTAGGTTTGGAGAGGTTAAGTGACTTGCTCAGGGTCACATAACGTTTATAAAAAGACAGGGTATGAACTCAAATCTTAATGACTTCAGATTCAGTATCCAGATCAATTCAATTTCGAAAAAAATTCCATTGCAAAATTTATTATTTTAAATTTTTTATTCAATGGCTACAGAAAACCTTATCTTATAAAATATAGAATACAAAAAGTTAAACTATCATATACAGGTTTTTTTATTTTAAATAATATAATAAAAGAATGTATTAGTTTCAGTGTTCTGCTTCATGTATCTTTCCTTTGGTTCTCATCTAAACATTTAATTTTTTCAATTATGCTTTTTTCCTTTCTTTTCTTCTTTTTTTTAGTTAATATCATTACTTGGGGTGGCTAGGTGTTGCAGTTAATAGAGCGCCAGCCCTGGAGTTAGGAGAACCTGAGTTCAAATATGGCCTCAAACCCTTAACACTTAACTAGCTGTGTGACCTTGGGCAAGTCACTTAACCCCAATTGCCCTGCCTTCCCCCCTCCAAAAAAGCAGCAATATGTGTATATATATATATATATAATTATTAGATCCCAATTTGCTCTTCCTTTTTAATTTTTGCTCCATTAATTATACTTGTGACAAAGCTTTTCAATTATATGTAATCAGAATTGTCCATTTTATCTTCCTTTCTATTCTTTGCTTTGTCATGGACAGTACTTTGATTGATAATTGGGAATGGTATTTTTATTGCTCCTCTAATTTATTAATATTATGACTTTTTATATCTAGATCATATACCCATTTGGTGCTTATTGCAAAGTACAGTGTGAAATCTTAATATAAAACTAATTTTTGATAGCCTACTTTTCATTTTTTTCCAGAAATTTTGTCAGATAATTGCTCTTTATGCTAGTTATTTTAATCATTGTATTTATCAAAAACTATACAATTTTCTTTTGCTTTTAAATGTTCTGTATCTAATAAGTTTTGTTGATTATCTTTTAAAATATCTCACCAGTACCAAATAGTTCTTATGATCACTGCTTTATAATATATTTTGAAATCTGGTACTGCTAGGTTCCCTTACTTTCTACATTTTAAAAATTTATTTCCTTTAAACATCATGACCCTTTGTTTTACTAGAAGTTATTTTTTTCTAGCTCTCTAAAGCAACATTTTATTAGTTGGATTGCCATGGAATTAATTGAGAAATTTAATTTATGAAGCATTGCTTTATTATTATATGGCATGGTCAAGTATTAATTACATTAATTAACAGTTAATATTTTTGCACTTTTTAGTTATATCTTTATTTCCACAAAGAAACTTCAGTTTGGTAAGCAATCTAATACTTCTTCTCTTCCACACTTTCCTTTGGAACCTCCCAAATACTGAGTCAGGTCTTGTAATGCATGCACCAAACTGATCATCTATGTGTATATCCCTAGAAAGTTTACTGCTAATAAAATTAAATGTATCCATAGTATTCAAAACTTCTCCATTTGCTGTAACCAGTGGTTCCACATATGGATGATGTGGTGGTGACTGATAGGCCACCTGTGTTTTCTTGGTGTTCGTTAGGCCAAAATTAGCACAAGCAACAGAGAATTGATCCTGTAGCTCAGCTTCAGAGACTGCATTGCAAAATCACTCATCAACACTCCTTCCATTTCAGTCTTTTCAAGTTGAAGAATTTACTATCAGTGCTGTAGCTTATTTTTATGCCATGTTCATCCTCAATAAATGTGTTTGATGCTAAATAAAACATAGGAGCAAGCACACAGCTTTGTTTCATTCCATTGGTGATTGGGAAAAGTGTGAGAGCATCATCCATTATCCATAACCTGGGCAAACATGTCATTATGAAATTGACATACAGTACTGATGAATTTCTCCAGGCAATCAAATTTTGACATAATTTTCCATAAGCCCTTTTGACTGACAGTATCAAAGTCCTTGGTCAGATCTATAAATGTGAATAGGCCTGTGCTGTTCTCCTGACTTATTTTGTTGTCATGCAAGAAACGCCACATCAACCATCCTTCAGATCTTTGTTAAGCCACATTGGCTTTCAGGTATGTTAGCAACTTCTAGGTGAAGAATCAACCTATTAAGGAGGACTGGCAAGAATCTTGCCAGCAGTCCCTAAGAGAGAGACCCTATTCCCCGCCCCCCCATATGATTGTCACAGGACAATCTGTTTGCTTTGCCATTATAGAGATGGACAATGGAGGTGGCCTTGAACTTCTGGGGGATAACTTCCTCTTGCCATATGACCTGGAGAATTTTATTTAGCTTTTGTTTGAGCAATGAGCCTCCCACCTTATACATCTCAGCTGAAATAGACCAGCACCAGGTGCTTTGCCACTGAAAAGAAGACTAATGACATTCAAAACCTCTTCTCCAGTTGGAACTTCAACTAGGGAGGGATTGACTTTAACCTAAGGTAGACAGTCAATAGTTTCAGCATTGATGATGGTCTGTTGAGAACACTAAGTGTTCAGCCTATCTCTTCAGGATCTTGTCCTTATCACTAATCAGTGGGACTCCATAAGCACTAAGTATTTGAGATGCACCATAGGTCTTTGTCCCATAAATAGCCTACAGGGCATCATAAAAGTTCTTTGGATTGTCACTATCAGCATGAAATTGAATTTCATTGGCCTTCTTACTGAGTCAAGAATCCTGCATCTCCCTCAGCTTCGTTGTACTTTACTTTTGATGGACTTATAAGCTATCTTCTTAGACATGGATGAACTATCCTGCTGGTAAACCCTATGGAATTCTCAGTTTTCATTTAACAGCTTCTGAATTTCCCCATCATTTTCATCAAACCAGCCTTGATATTAGCAAATATACTGACCCAGATGAGCAAATGGAGTACTGAATACCAAATCTCTGAAAGCTGCCTATTCCTTTTGTGTTCCACTATTGCCAATCATGTGTTCGCTCAACTTTACCTTCAAGTTAGCTACCAACTGTTCCTGCTCAGACTAGTGCTCTGATCTGTTGCCATTAATTCTTCTGCTAATTATTTTGCCTTGCGGCTGAATGTTAATGTGAATGTTTATATTGGAAAAGATAAGTCCATGATCAGTCCAGTTCTTCTTGCCACACATTGCCTTTGTCACTCTCACATCCTCTCTATCTCTTTCTCTTACAATCACATAGACTAATAAATGACAATGTTTCCTGTAAGGGTGCATCCTTGAAGTTGTATTACATTTAGGTAAATAGAAGACAGTGTTAGCGATGAGAAGGTCATGAGATGCACAAGTCTTTAGTAGTAAGTAACAATAGTTGTTTATGTTTCCCATTCCATTCTTCCCAAGGACTCCCTGCCATGTCTGGCAGTCTGAGTATACTCTGGCATTAAAGTGACCCTGAATTATAACCTTGTCTTCTTTGGGCACAGTGATGAGAATGTCCAGGTCTTCATAATTTTTTTCTTTGACCTTATCAGAGTTCATCACAGTGGAAGCATAGTTACTAATGATGGTGGCATGGCATTTTCCTATAAGTGACAATCACATTGTCATGAGCCTGTTGTTTACTTCTTTTGGTAAGGCATGGAAGCTTGCTCACTAGATTAGTTTTGAACAAAAAACCTACACCAGCTTCACAATGCTCCCCTCCACTGTGGCCATTCTGTCTTCAGTAAGCTGGCCTTCATCTGTCAGCCTTGTTTCACTAAGGGTTGCTATTTGGATGAGATATCTGCTGATTTATCTCTCAACAAGAGGGAGAAATTATTTTCATCTTTCAGGTCTATTGGATTTTGCTCTGTCTACTACGTGCATGAATGCGTGTGTATGTGCCTGTGTGTGTGTGTGTGTGTGTGCATTCTATCTACAGAAGAAGAGTGGAATCGTATTTGCAGAAGATTTTGTGCTTTGTCACTTGCTTCTTGCCACAGGACTTTGAGATAGGTAAAAATGGCAAAATGATATGGATGATGTCTTTTGATTTGTGATTAAATTGGATTTAAATGAGGCAGAGTTGCATGAAGTCAGTGACCTCACTCTCTCTTCCAGAGTTATCACAGTCCAGTGATGAGACAAAGTCAAGGTGACATAATAGCTCAAGATGCAGTGGATGGTTTCGATGTCTTTGAGTTCTAACAAAGCTCTAAGCCTTCCACAGTGCCTGCTTCAGTGACTGATTCATGGCTCCTGGAACAAATTGCTCTCATATGCCAATTCCACAAAGGGAAGTCTTCTCATGCTTTGGGTAGACACCTTTCTGACTCATCAATGAATTTTAAACCCATTGATTACTCTACAGTTGGCTTAGCTAGTCTACCAAAACAGTTTACCAGGCTGTGGCTGTTGTGCATGCTACAGCTTCTTGGAGTCATAGGTGAGAGTTAGGTGGATCAGGTGGACACCGGAGGTGGAAAGCAGCCCTGAAAAGAGCTCATCAGGCCTCACACCAGATGTTTTAGTCTTTCCTGAACTCACCATATGCCTCATATAAAAACCTGAGAATATGTTTATTCTTTTCTGTCACCATTCTAAAATCATGTGAGATTTATTACATTTAATTTTTCTGAAATTCTATTTAGTGGTTTAATTTCTTTATTTAAATTTTATGTTGATTTGTCTATGTCTGAGAGTGATACATAGAGATATGCTTCTATTAGAGTTTTACCATTAATTTCTTTGTTTAAAACCATTAACTTTTGAGTTAATCTGAAACTATACATACATTCATGCATACATACATGGGTGCATACACACATATATAAACACAATGCAACATGTGCACACATACACATCACACACGTGCACTGCACAATCATATGGAACACATGTGTGCAAACACATGTGTGTGCATGTGTACGTATCCTTCAGGCCTGTGTGTTAACTCTATATGGCTGTTTCCCATGTATTTGTATTTCTTGTAAACATTTTGTTAGATTTTGCTTTCTATTCTATTCTGCTACCTTACTGTTTTATGGGTGATTTCATGCCATTTCTTGTCACAAATATTATTGCTCATTGTGCATTTCCTTCCAGATCATCCTGCTATACTTTTCATTTCATTTGTCTCCTATCTGCCTTTTAGAAAATAGCAATAACGATGATGAGGATGATGATGATGACCACAATGATGACAAGAAAGATGGTGTCAATGGCGAGTACGCTCACTCCTTGTGATCTGTATGTTCTTCAATCTGTTTCCATCCTCTACTTCTCCTTCCTTACTCTCAGTCTCCAGTTACATTTTCTTAACTTCTTTATCTTCTTTAACCTCCAGTAACAGAATTTGTTTTGATCAATGCCTTCCTAAAACTCTCTTCCTCTTTATTCCCCTACTTAAATCTTCTCACCTAAATCACTTTTTAGTTTAATTTCTACATTGAACTTTATGTATGTATGTGCATTTTTTATACCTTTTTTGTCCACTTCAGATAAAAAAGAGGGTCATGTGTAAACCTCCCATACCTTTTTTTATGTTTGTGTAGTTGTTATCTTTTCATATTGATTTTATGACGTCCTCCTTAAACGGAGGTTTTACAAGGAGATGTATAATCAGAGGGAGAGGCCACAGGGTGAGAGTTTACTTCTGTTGTATGAATTCCAGTATTTGAGTGCAGCTTCAGGATGAAGAGTTGGAGCATGGTAGGGGAAGTTCAAAATTCATTCTGGAGAAAAATAAATGACCCTTCCTCTCCCCCTGACCACTTTCCCCCTAGTAAATGCTTTATTCCTTTCTCTATTTGTTTTTTATAAAATCATTGAAAGGTAGCAAAGTAGTTTCCATACTTTGTGAGGAATTTATTTCCATCATGATACTTGAAAACAGATTTCTAAGGGTACATTTCTTTCTTCATATGCCTCGATTAGGATATAAATGCTTCTTCATTACAAATTTCCTTAATTTTTTTTCAAATATATTTATTTTTCAAGTTTCTCTTGGCTCCTATGTCCACATAATAAAGTATCCACTCAGCTCTATTCTCTTTATCAGGAATACTAGTAAATTCTCTGTTTCTTTAGGCCTCTATATTCCATGAATAAATTATACTCAGCCTTGATAGATAATTTTTGATCATAAACCAGTATAAATATGTATATGTGTGTATACAAACACACATACATGTTCTGCTGGAATATCTTTTTCCAAGTTATCTTCTCTTTCATAGTATTAACTCTTATAACTATCTGGTTCTAACCATGACTTCATGGTATTCAAGTTCTTTCTGAATACTTTCAAATATTTTTTTTTCTTTAACATCAAAGCTTTGTATTCTGGTTATTTTGCTTCTGGGAATTTTCATTTTGTAATTTCTTTAATGAGATGGCCAGTGATCCCTTTCGATGTAAACTTTGTCCACTGTTTCTAATGGATCTGGGTAATTTTCATAATTTTGGGTGTGATGGTTAAGGTTTTCAGATGTTCTTATAATTTTTATATTACTTCTCTGTTTTCCAGAGTTAGTCACTAAATTACTGAGGATAGAAAGGAAGGCAAAATTTGTCCCATTCTTTGAAGAGTCCACATTCTAATGGGAGTGATGACAAGTAAAACAACTATGTAAATATGACATAATATATGATATAATACAATGTAATGTAATATAATATAATAAATATATACATTATCATATAATATCATGCATCATAGAATATCATATCACATATATGTAAATTAGATAAATGATAAATGAATAAATTAGATAAAATGATAAAGAGAGGCTCCTTGCAGAAGGTGTAGAAGTTATGGGGAGCAACTGTGAGTAAGCAAGTATATGGTCAGAGATGTTTCTGAAATTTCATTTTCCCTTACATTTGCAGAAACATTGAAGAAGGGTAAATCTAGAAGTACAAACCTATTTAGGAGCCTATTTTAATAGCCATGGAAAGAAAGGATGAGGGATAAATATTTATTGACTTATAGATAGACCAAGAGTAAGTGGGTGGAAGGGCTTGCAAGAGAAAGATGTGGACATCTAGTCAATGTCATTGATTAGATATATTGGATAAGGTAGAGCAAAAGGTCAAGTCAATTCATTAAGACTTATTATGAATTTATCATGTCAAGCTGGGGACTGACAATATGAAAGCAAAACCAACAAAACAACCAACAAAAACCAGTCCCTGATTTTAAGGAACTTCTTGAACTAGGTCATTAAATTGAATTGCAGCATCTGGATGTTTTCCACATTATAACCGTGATTAGAATGATGGTGATACTCTTAACTGAAATTCGAAAAGTTTGTAAGAGGTGGAGCTTTGTGTAATGGTAAGGTAATTTGAAGATATTTGCTGCCCCTTAATAGGTGTAGGGAATTTGAAGATCTTCCCTGTCCCTTAATGGCCTCACTTGGAGCCCAAGAAAAGAAGCTTGCTTAGACATGGCTTGTTTTTCAGGAAGGCCCACACCTTGTTACTTTGTAATTAGAGTGTGGGTCATGAAGGTTGTGATGTTCTCTGACCATGGAGAAGGCTGTATACACTCTCTGAGGTGAGACTTTGCTTTGGGGCTCACTTATGGGAAGAGTTGTATGATTTGTCCAGATGAGACTCTGGGCACCTGTTGAGTCCCCCCAGCTTTGAAAACCCAGATGTTGGTACTTTTCTCTCTGGTAACTAACATTGTATGTATGCAATGGTCAGACAACTTTAAGCCCTGTCTTTTGGTCTGTTTAATTGTTCAATTTTTCTCTGTATATATTTGTCTGCTAGTATTTCTGTTTGTATTTTCTCAAGTTCAGGGTGCTGACTTTCCTCCCTGAACCAAGTGAACGATGTCTATGTTTTATTTAAGAAAAATTGTTAAACACTTTTGAGTTGCTTTCCCTTAAAGAGAATATTAAAGAACCTTTGCTAGCAGCCATCCTGGGTATGCTAGGGTGTTTGCTGATACACTTTGGGAGACAATGATTTCTGTATTGGTCGTGTGGAGTTTGAGATGTCTTCATTACATTAAGGTAGAGATGTCCAGTAGACGATCAGTGCTTTCTGAGGGAGAAAACAAAAGATTTCCATGAATTATTTTCAAGTCTTTAATTATTAATAATTATATAATTGTAATGATAATTCTTTTCAAGTATTTAATAGACTGATTCCTAGAAGAAAAACATGGACATTCTTCTGATCTGCAGAGCACAGAGCCAAAAATAAAGGTGAATGTTTCAATGAAGCAAATTTTGAATTGATTTAATGTGAAACAAAAACCCCACACTTTTAAAGAAAAACAATTAAAACTGCCTTTGGATGTTCTACTTCATGAGAGGGCTTCAAACAAAGATTGGACAATCACTTGTTTGCAGTATTATAGAAGACATTTTTCTTCAGGTACTGGTCAGGAGAAATGATCTTTTATGTCCTTTTCAAAATTGAAATCTTATAAATGTGTAATTCTATGAAGTATTACCTCATTTCATTGTTTAGTAATAACATTTCCGTGGATGTGGTTTTAGGTTTGAAACGTCACTAAGTCAGCTAGCAGTCAAGGGCTGACTGAGAAGTGCCCAGTCTGTCACCCATCAGTGTCATGTTTGACAAGATTGATGTCTGGGAACCAAGGCTGTTAAGGAGTTAACCCAGAGATAGGGTCCTGAAGGATTCATTGAGGAAGCCAAAGAGTCAACCTAGAGATAGGGTTGATTCATGGGGGCAGCGGGACACTATACAAGGGGGAGATAATAGTTGCCTAAGCTGGAATGTTTATAGATACTTTTGTGAAGGATTCATAAGAATAGTTTGTTATTTTTCCAAGCTGAGATAGCTGTTGCTGGGCAGAGTTATTGTTCTGAAGCTAGGGGCAGGGGAAGAAAGGGCAGAGTTAATGCTCTGAGACTAGGGGGAGGTATGATTTTATAAACTGGTTTTACAGACAGATGTTACAAATATATATCCCAAGCACCCCATCATTACTAATGTTACAAATTGGTATTACAAATTGAGTTTACAAATTGATTTTACAAACATAGATCCCAAGCACCCCATCAGAGTGATATGGTCAGTAGTATTTTCTAGGCAACTTAAAATTTTAGCCTTAAAGTTATTTTTTTTCTTATTGCCAGAAGTCTTTCCAAATTGTCATAGTGAATTTTTGTATGACTTGGTAAATTTTATTGAATGTTTATTTGAAATTTCAGGATTTTATAGTGCTTTAGTCATAATTATGAACATTTATTATAATTTGTAGTACTATAGGAATAACATATTGTGCTGAATTTTTGTTAATTCCAGCACAGACACTATAACAAATACTTTTTTAAATAAATTATTTTTATGATGGTGCATAGAGAAATAATGTCTGTATAGTCTAGTATGACCATCTAGGATACTGTCACAAATAACTTTTACTTAACAAGAGCATACTGTCCTCACTCCTATTGATGTAATCCCAATAAAGCTGCCCCCAGCTCCAATGTACTAGCTTCCTTATAGGCTGTACTGAACAACAGGCCCACAGTCTCTAACTATCCATTCCCCATCCCCACCCCACCCCCAGACTCAATACCCTAACTTCTTCATATGTGCCTCACTGCTTACTGGAACAACAGGTGTGTCCATGAACTCATATTTCTCATAGAAACAGCAGGCATGTCCATGTGATGGCATCCCAGCCACTGCCTCTAGCTAGCCATTGCCCCCAGAACCATTCCTCATGTTTCTCAGAAAAACAACAGGTGTGTCCATGCACTCAACCACAACCACATGTATCTAATCTCAAAAAGACCACAACAGCCAACCAATCAGAAAGCAGTACCACCAGAATGCTCAAGCAGAATGTGGACCTGAAAACAATAGCAGGGACTTTCCCAAAGTAGGTACCTGCTCAGTAATAGCAAAGACTGTCCTTTAGGTGAATATATGACAAAGAGAGGCTTATTATAATATCATTATCATGTATACATACCCCCCAGTGAGTTTTCTAATATACATTGAGGGTAAATTGCATCCACAGTTCTACTGCAACTGGGACCCTTCCCCCATTACCTAATTCCTTAACAAACCCCTCCTGACTTTTTAATATGCACAATTTCTGTTATGTATTTGCATCTTTACCATATAAAAATTTGTCTTGCTTTCTCTGAAGTTGTTGGTTCCTCTTGGAACCTAGCTGGCTTCTGAGGGGCAGCAATCCTAAGTAAATACCTATGCTTGGATTAGAGGTGGTCTGACTATGAATTCTTTAAGATGGTGCCACCACAATACACCATAAAACTATAACACTGTGTCACCATTAAGTGAAAGTTTTTGCCTAAATGTGACTCATTCAGTTTTGGTTTGTGAGACTATCCACTCCCCTTTTGTTACTTTCCTGCTTACTTTTTATTAGTCAAATCTCAGTAATTGTTATTGCCTTGGTAAAGATGTTTAATTGGACTAGATAAGTGAAATAAAATTCTAGGAGCAGAACCTTCTATATGCCATGCTTTGTCCCTCTTCAACCAATGGCTTTAATTGTAAAGAAACAGAAAATTTCACTGCTTATTGCAAATCTCCAGACTCCTTGGCAAGCTCAGAAAGGAGTAATTTAATTTTTACTAATAGTCAACAAGGGTTTTTAGTGGGTTTCTTTCCCATGTTGTGACAATTAAAAAACACTTTAACCTTCAATCTACTGGATTTTTGCATTGTCTGAGCATTCAGAATGAATTATTTGCACACCAGTGACCACTGGTCCTCCCTTCAGGGTCTATCTTATCTCTACTCAACATGGAAGGTAGAGATAGACTTGTGCATACCCTCCCTTGCCCTAACCATCATGGAAAAAGATGGTGACCATTTTTCTACCTTCACAATTTTCCTTGCTTGATCTCATTTACCTTGACATTTCAAGTTTATGATGATCACCAAAATCTTCCCCCACAAATTCCCTTGGTAAGTTATTTTCAGTACTCAGGTGTTCTTTAGCCCAAAGTTTTTTTTTTTTTTTTTGCTTGATAGACTCTTTGGGTAAAGCATGTTTGTTATTTGCCTCTTCAAAAAAAATTGAGTAGATGAGAAGAAAACAATTATTTATAAGTTTTTATCAACAAGGTTCTGGTTAATTTGTGTTTAACTGTATATATCTCTATGAATGCAAGCTCTTAGAGGGAGGTCACTAATTTATTTATTTTGTTTAACTACTTTGTATTGTGCCTGGAAGCTATTGCACACATAAGGAATCATAAGATATATAGATGAATATTAATAATTGGAATGGGGGTAGAATATACATTTATTAAATGCTTACAATTTTCCTTAGACTGTGTGAATCACTGAATTGATATTATCTTCGTTGATCGTCACAACAATCTGGGAAGGGAGGTAATACTATAAGCTACATTTTATAGCTGAAGAAACTGAGGCAGAGAAAGGTTAAATGACCTGCCAAGAGTCATAGAGCTACTTAGTGTCTGAGACTCTATTTGAACTTGGGTCTTCCTGACACTAGAGTCCAGTGCTCTATCATGAGCAATACATCGAGCTAAGTCATCTGTCCCAGGGGTGGCCAGGTAGCACAGCAAGTAAGAGTACCGGCCCCAGAGTCGGGACGACCTGGGATCGAATCCGGGCTCAGATACTTAGCACCACACCCAGAAATAACTGGCCATGTAACCTTAAGCAAGTTATTTAACCCCGATTGCTTTAAATAATAATAATAATAATAATAATTCATCTATCCCATTTGTAAGAAATCTAGCAAGGCAATCATGGTAGAAGCAAAACCTCCTTGCCTTTCTGATCCATAAAGAAAACCAAGACTCATTTTCACAACTAGAGAAAAATGATAAGTCTAAGAATCAGAGATAATGATTTTGATTTCAAAACTGGAGAGTCTCTTTTTGATTCCAGCTAGCCTCATGCTTCCCCACTTAATTGTATTTTTTTCAATTACATGTAAAGGACAGTTTTCAGCATTCAATTTTAAAAGACACTGTTTCAATTTTTTTCCTCCCTCCCTTTCCCATTCCACCAAAAAACAAGCAATCTGATACAGGCACGTGTACATGTACAATCATATTAAAACATAATTTCCACATAATTCATGTTGTGAAAGAAGACTGAAAACAAAAGGGAAAAAACAAGAGAAAGGGGGAAAAAAGTAAAATAGTATGCTTCAATATATATTCAAACTCTATAGCTCTTTCTCTGGATATGGATAGCAATTTCTATCACATGTTTTGGAATTGTCTTAGATTATTGTGATGCTGAGAAATGCTAAGTCCATAAAGGTCAGTCATCACATAATGTGGCTGTTACTGTGTACAATGTTCTCCTGGTTCTGCTCAATTCATTCAGCATCAGTTCGTGTACGTTTTTTCTAGATTTTTCTCCAATCTGCCTGCTCAGCATTTCTTATGGCACAATAGTATTCCATAACATTTATATACCACAACTTGTTCAGCCATTCCCCAATTGATGGGGATCCCCGCAATTTCCAGTTCTTGGCCACCACAAAAAGAACTGTTATAAATGTCTTTGCACATGTGGGTCTTTCCCTCTTTTTTCTGATCTCTTTGGGATACAAATGTAGTAATGGTATTACTGGATCAAAGGGCATGCACAATTTTACAGCTCTTTGGGAATGGTTACAAATTGCTCACCAGTATGGTTGGATCTGTTCACAACTCCACCAACAATGTATTAGTGTTCCAAGATTTTCCCATATCTTGTGCAACACATCATTTTCCCTTTCTGTCATATTAGTCAATAAGAGAGGTATGAGGTAGTACCTCAGAGTTGTTTTAATTTTCATTTCTCTAATCAGTAGATATTTAGAGAACTTTTTCATATAACTATAGATTGGTTTAATTTCTTCATCTGATAACTGCCTTTTCATACCCTTTCACCGTTTATAAATTGAAGGATTACTTGTGTTCTTTTAAATTTGACTCACTTCTCTCTAAATTTGAGAATTTAAGCCTTTATCAGAAACATTAGCTCTAAATTTTTTCCTCCCATCTTTGTCCTTTCCTTCTAATCTTGCTTGCATTGGCTTTGTCTGCAGAAAATCTTTTTAATTTAATTTAATCAAAATTATCTATTTTGCATTTCATAATGTTCTATATCTCTTGTTTCATCAAAAATTCTTCCCTTCTGCATAGATCCAACAGGTAAACTATTCCTTGTTCTCCTAATTTGCTTCTAGTATCACCTTTTATGTATAAATCATATACTGATTTTGACCTTATCTTGGTATACGTGTCTTGAAATTATAGTACACTCTGAAAATTCTGATAACTAAGACTGACTTGGAATTCTGAGTGAATGGCTTATTCCTAGAGTATTAAAGACATTATATAGCTCAGTTCATAGAGAAGGAAGAATCTTTGACCTGTACTTGTGACATATGATATAAAAACCTTTAAAATAAAGTTAAGAGAAAAGTGCATATTGCTTTCTTCAGTAGGGTTCCAGATTGGAGAATATGGAGATTGCCACCTAGAACAGTTCCTGTGTATATTGTCTCTTTTCCTACCCTCCTCATTTAGATAGTAAGAAGCTACAGAGAGTGCACTTTCACAGTCTTTAGGTAAATTTATATTCACTCTTTTTTTCCTCCCAGAAAGAATTGTAGAGTAGACAATAGAAGACAGCAAAATGTGTATGTCAGCTGGGGAGTGATATAGGCTTCTTCAATGTCATGAATTGGCAATTAAAGTCTCAAGGGTCTAGCCTCTGATCTTGAAGATTAAAGCCTCATTATTTTCACAAAAAAATGTTCTCCCAGAAGACAGGGACTATTTCATGTTTTGTATCCCCAGAGTAAATGGTGATACAAAATCACCATGAGTAGTTGTTATTTTAAGAGATTGCTTGTTTGTCTCACCAAAGTAGTCTGGTTTAAGTTTGTGAAGAGACAGATCTCACTGATATCTATGAAACATTCTATGTCTACCATGTAGGTCATGAGGAGAATTGAGGGAGCATTAGGGTTTGCCTGATAGGACCGAGACATTTTGGAAAAAGAAATTGGAAAAATGAGTATTAGAAAGAGATAGCCATGGTAGTAGTGATCTGAGTAAAGTTAATCTCCCTCTCTTGTTCTCTTTTCCCGCTTTTCTCTTACAGCGATATAATAGAAAAAACATCAGACTTCAACTGAGAAGACCTAAATACATGTCCTAGCTCTTTCATTTACTATGTAATTTGAGGCAATCACTTTACCTTTCTTAATCTCCACTTCTTTACCTGTAAAATAATCCTAACTATGCCTGCATCCCCTATCTCACAAATTTATTTTGAGAAAAGTCTTTGGAAATTTAAAAGTGCTATATAATGTGTTATTACTGTTATTATGACATCATTTATTCAGATAGACTGAAAAGCCAATTGAATCTTATTTTTTGTAAGAGGAGAGATTTTTTAAAAAGATGTCTCAATAATTTATTACAATATAAAATAAACTGTTCTAGTAAAAACAGTGATGATTAATCTGAACATCATATGATTCTACTTTAAAATTTTCTATACCTGGATTGGAAACAATACTTTTATCTTACATCCCTGGTGTAGACCTCACCCTTAATGTTCTAGACTTGGAGTCACCCTGGAGGACATTGGGTTCCAACCCTATTTTTTTCCACTTACTAGCTAAGTCATTAGATAATTCACTTCATCCTTTATTTTATATTCCTCATATGCAAAATAGTAATAAATATAACTGTAGTGCCTCTCTCACATAGTTTTGTGGCATCCAGAAGAGATAATGTAAAATGCGTTACAGATTTTGAAGCGCTGCCTAAATGTCCATGATTATTGTTTTTCCATATATATCATTTCATTAATGTATGGAAATCCAAGTAAGGAAAATCCTTCAAGCAATGTCTGGTAGTATCGGTGTTTTTTTTGATTGGACCTGTGATTTCATAGGTTTAGGGAAATAACAATGAGGAACATCTGTAACTTATAATTATAGGAAGTTTCTTGGGACACTGGGAGGTTAGATGAATTGTCCAATTCATATGTCCAGCATGTGTTAATGTCAGGATTTGAATTTGGGTCTTCCTGACTTGAAGGTCAATTCTACATCCATGCTGCCTTTCAGTGTTACTATCATAATTGTCATTATTATCTTTATCATCACAGCTACAAAAACGATCTCACCATCCTCGCAGTGTAATGAATAAAAGACAAACCCTATGCTTTACAATACAGCAGAACTATACAAACAAAATCATCCTGAAATTGAAGATTGCAGCCCAAGCTAAGACAGTATCATGTGGTAAGTTTTAATCTTTCACAGCAAAGGGTTAGTGTCCTTAGACAATTTATCTTAAAATGTTGCAGTGAAACACAAATAAAACCAAATCATATTTCCTTTAAAATGAATGAACTCATTGTTACCATCAGCAAAACAATTATTAATCAATCCCTATCCCCTGTTCTGTTTCATTATTTAGGATATAAAACTGTTTTCATTTTAGCTCATGATTTTATATTCTAACAAATGTTATCTGGGAAATAAGATTGCAAGATGAAGCATGGAAGAAAATGACATTTTATGTACCATCTAATTACCAATTATCTGCCAGTGGAACTAATCAAATTGTATAAATTCAGAGTGTAGATTCATCAGCCAATTACCTGAGAACATGCATGCCCTTCTTCAGTGATTCAGCATATAGTCCGAGAGCAAAGTGACATACGGTGTACTGCACAATCATTTAGACAATTCAGTCTCACATTTCCCTAAGCAGCACCATGTATTCTCATAAAAGAGAAAATCTTTTCTTAAGGAAATCACTACCATTAATGAAAGCAATATATATTGTTTAAACACGCCCTGATATTCCATTACTTGGATGGATCTATGTACTCAGCCTTACAATGATGCAGATCACAGCCTCTCTATGGTTCCTGTCCTTGCTTCCCCTCTTCCCCACCCCTATCACTTCATCATCGGAAGTGTACCAACATGCTGGGAGACATAAAGGATATCATCTGACTTTCTTGACATTAAGCAGACACCAATACAGCACTACGTCCATCCATCTGATATTCTTCATTCTCACTATGTAACATGTCTATCTTATTCAGTAGGATTTTTTTTACTTCCTTTGACTCTCCTATGAATATTTTTAATAATGTGTTGCTGCCTACTAACACCCATAATATCTATTTTTTTCCTTTCGTAAAGAAATGCACTTGATCTTGTTCTAAGATCATTCTCAAGAAAATATAAAATATAATCTTCTAAATTCACTCCAAACAGATACCTCAAAGGACAATATTAGGAGGTAGGAGATTTTATTTTTTCTCTATACCTAATACAGAACCTAAGAAGTATTTTCCTGCTGTAAGGTTCAATGTCAGCTGTCCAAAAAATACTTACTTTCTCTTTCTGCCTTAGTTTGCCATATAAGAATTATTCTTTATGTTTATTTTTTTCTTACTATGATAATTGATAAAAGAAGTGATTTAGACTGAATGATGAATTTTTCTCAAGATTTCATGTCAGGCAGGATAGTGGTGATCATCCACTATGAGCTTTTTGTCCTTCCCCCAAACACACTTAAAAATACTACATACTATCTTCTATATCATTTCTTTTTACTCCAAATTGTGATAAAGAGGTGTCTCCTCTCCTTGACGAGACCAATGCTTCTATTTGCTTGCTTAATCCTCTTTTCCCTAATTTTTGAAAGAATGTCTCTTCAAATAACAACTTCCCATCAAATCTTCAATCTGCCTTTGTCTGTTTATTCTTTCTAGTATGTGTAAAAATATGTTAAGGTATCCCTCATCCTTAAGGGTTGTGTGTGTGAGTGTGTGTGTGTGTGTCTGTGTGTGTGTGTGTATTTCAAAGGATCTGATCATTACTACTTACCTGCTTTACATACCTCTTCCTTTCCCTAGGTAAACTTTGAGGAGGAAGACAAAATCTTCATTCTGCCTCAAGTTCCTCAGTCCCTTTTACTTTCAGTCCCTTACAATATGACTTCTAACTCCCCCAATTGAGTGAAGCTGCTCATTCAAAGGTTACCAGTGATCTTCATGCAGACAAATCTAATAACCTTTTTTCACTTTCCATCTTTCTTGACCCCTTTACTTAATTTTGATAGTTGACAATCTCAGGTATACTCCTAAATACTGTCTCCTCTGTGTTCATGTAACACTACTATTATAGTACAACTAGTGTTCATATGACTATTTCTAGCTCTCCTACCTGTCTGACTGCTCCTCATCCTTCTTTGTTGTTGAATTGTTTTTGATCATGACTGATTCTCCATCACCTCATTTGGGGTTTTCTTGGGAAGAGATACTAGAGTGGTTTGCCACTTCCTTTTCCAGCTCTTTTTACATATGAGCAACTGAAGTAAACTCCATTAAGTGACTTGCCCAGGCGCATACAGCTACTAAGTGTCTGAGGCCATATTTGAACTCAGATCATCCTGATTCCAGGTCTCAGTCCTTCTTTGTTGAATCATATTAATTTTCCCATCCTTTTATAGTGAGTATTCTTTAAGGCTAGATCCTGAACTGATACATTTTCTACTTTCATTATTATTTTAGGTTTACAAATCAATTTATTTTATAGATATGTTACAAATACAAATTTGCAAATATTATATCCTTTTGTCCTCTCAACAATCCTAGAAAACAGGTGTTATTGCTGCCCCCATTTTACAGATGACGAAATTGATTCATACTGAGCTTCAGTGAGTTAGCCAAGATAATTTAGCTAGCAACTGTCTAAGGACTTAAATTCAAGTCTTCCTATCTCTTTTGCTCTATACAAAGGCCACCTAGATTCCTCTGCCAGCTGATAGTCTTCTGGCTTCATCAAGTCAAGGCAAATTAACAACTATTTATTAAGTGCTTACTATATGCCAAACACTGTGCTTAGCATCTAGGACATCAAGTTTTGGAACATTTCAGATATTCCTGTAAGAAATTCAGATACATGAATAAAACATTTAACCTGACTATTGATAAAATGACAGACTAAATGAATAAAGAATGTTTATAGCTCAGATTATTACATGCCCTTGGATTCACAAGGAATAGAGCTTGTCCATCAATATGTATATCTGGGCCAGATAGTGCAAGTATATAATCAGTTAGGACCATAGTTGAACAGGAGGTGAAGAGAGACATCTATTGCCTGTAAGATATTACAAAAATAATTTAGCAACCCCATATTTCTTCAAGAAACAAAGGACAATATTTTTGATACCAATAATTTACTGGTGGTGTAGTATGACAATTAAATATTTCAATTAAAACAGACTCCATTATTTGAAATAAATGTCATACAAAGTACAATGAAGATGCGTGTTTTGTTATAATTTCAAGTTGAAATATATAACCAAGGAAGAACTTTGAAGAAAAAAAAGAATATATTATTGAGGAAATAGATGATAGGAAGAAAAGATTGGTTGATTATGTGGCAAAGGTAAGAGATTAAAGGTAGACAGCCATAATACTCCACTGGTATCTTCACAATTCTTGAAGGATGAAATGAGAACTTCCATCATGTTGAGTGGACTCCCTGTAAAACTTAAGTGAGGAATCCTGGGCATGGTGATGAATGCCTATAATCACAGCTTGTGGGAGGCTGAGGCCGAAACATCTCTTGAGCCTGGGAATTTTTAACTGGAGTAGAATAAACGAATCAGACATCTACATTTCGTCCAGCATAAATATCCTGAGCCCCTGCAAATGAGGAGGCCACCAGGAGGCTTTTCATACTTCTCATGCTTCTTGTATTGGAAAGTCAAATTTTCTGTTCAGCCCTTGTCTTTTCATCAAGAATGCTTGAAAGTCCTCTATTTCATTGACAATGTATATTTTCCCCTGGTGCATTATACTCAGTTTTGTTGGGTAGATGATTCTTGGTTTTAATCCTAGATCCTTTGACTTCCAGAATATCATATTTCAATTCCTTTGATCCCTTAATGTAGAAGCTGCTAGATCTTGTGTTGTCCTGATTGTGTTTCCATGATACTCACATTGATTCTTCCTGATTGTTTGTAATATTTTCTCCTTGACCTGGGAACTCTGGAATTTCACTATAATGTTCCTAGGAGGTTTTTTTTTTTGGGGGGGGGTATTTTTTTCAAGAAGCCATCAGTGAATTCTTTCCATTTCTATTTTGTCCTCTGGTTCTAGAACATCAGGGCAGTTTTCCTTGATAATTTCTTGAAAGATGATGTCTAGGCTCTTTTTTTTTTTAAATTAAGCAATCAGGGTTAAGTAACTTGCTCAAGGTTACACCGCCAGTTATTTCTGGGTGTGGTGCTAAGTATCTGAGCTCGGATTTGATCCCCAGGTCATCCCGACACTGGAGCCAGTGCTCTTACTTGCTGTGCTATCTGGCCACCCCTAGGCTCTTTTTTTGATCATGGCTTTCAGGTAGTCCAATAATTTTTAAATTATCTCTCCTGGATCTGTTTTCCAGATTGGTTTTTATTCCAATGAGATATTTCACATTGTCTTCAATATTTTTTTTTCATTCTTTTGGGTCTGTTTTATGATATCTTGGTTTCTCACAAAGTCATTAGCTTCCATTTGCTCCAGGATAATTTTGAAGGAATTATTTTCCTCAGTGAGCTTTTCTATCTGGCCAATTTGGCTTTTTAAGGCAGTCTTCTCCTCATTAGCCTTTTGGACCTCTTTTGTCAAAAAAGAGTTAGTTTATTTTTTAAGGTGTTATTTTCTTCAGTATTTTTTTTGAGTCTCCTTTAACAAGCTGTTGACTTGTTTTTGTGATTTTCTTGCCTCACTCTCATTTCTCTTCCCAATTTTTCCTCTACTTCTCTTACTTGATCTTCTAAATCCTTTTGAGTTTCTCTATGGCTTGTGACTAATTCATATTTTTCTTGGAGTTTTGATTTTATTGGCTTTTTCTGGTTCTATGTTTCGATATTCTTTGTTGCCAAAGAATGATTCTATAGTCTGATATCTTTTAGTCTGTTTGCTCATTTTCCCAGCCAATTACTCGACTTTTGAGTTCTTTGCCATGATAGAACTCTGCTCCTAGAGGGGAGAGTGCTGTGTCCCAAATTTATGGGTTTTGTGCAGCTGTTGTCAAAGCTCCTTCTAGACACCTGTCTCAGAACTGTGAGGAGGATGCCCTCTCCACAACCACCACAAGCTCTGTCACTCCAGCACTTCTCCTCACCCCAGGACTGCCACCCAAGACTGCGACCCAGATCCAAGCAGGGCAAAGCAAGAGAATTCTGCCTCAGCATCAGCAAAGAGATTCCTGCAATTGCTCTCTGATCAGCATGGTCCCCCCATCATCTGTGGGCCTGGAGCTCTGGAAGCAGCAGCTGCTGCTGCTTCTGCCACTGCTGCAGCCACAGCTGCCACCTCCACTGCCCCTGGGGAAGGGGCTGGACAGTGCTCATCTCTCACCAAGTTCAACAATTTTCCCACTGACCTTTTACTTGATCTTTTGTCCTTTTTGGGTTGAGAAGTCTGGAAACTACCACAGCTGCTAGTGCTTCATTCCCATGAGTTCCACTATGGCCTGGTCTATCTCTACAGGTTCATGTGCTCAGAGTCATCTTTGACTTTTCATTCTTCCTTATATCCACACCTAATTAGTTCCTGACTTGTAAATACTTCCTGCATAATGTTCTTTATATCCTTTCCTCTCCTCTTCACAAAGTCATCACCTTAGTTCAACTTAGTATAACTTTTCACTGGACAATTATAATAACCTCCTAATTGTTCTCCCTGCTTCTTCCTTTACTATCAGTCTACCATGAAGCTTCCAAAATTCTCTTCCTGAAGCATTGCTCATCCCCAACCCTTCCATATTTATTTCACATACTCCATGTTCTAACCAATCAAGAGACAATCAAAACACACACACACACACACATACACCCGCACACTCACACACACCACAAGAGAGAATATTAAGCCAAATCCAATAAGATAAAATGTAATAGAGATAAATGTTAAACCTGTTACTTGAGTTTAAAAAAAAAACTTTCACACATTTAGGAGACTTAGGCAGTAGTACATATGGGAACAGTTTGCCCTATTAGATGATCTCTACTAATAGTTCATTGTTGATTTCTTTGCTGCAAATTATAATTGACAACAAATGCTAATATCGTGCCCTGTAATAGGCAGTATTTCCAACCAAAGTGCCTAATTTACACAGAGACAAAAGCTATTGTGCACTTTATAGCTCATTTATTCTGTCATCATGCAATAATTGCCCTTCAACTCCCTTCATCCTACCCAAACTTAAACATTCCAAAAAAGAAAAATAAAATCTCAAGGATAAAATAACATTATTGATCTTTTAAAATTGCATTTTAGTTGTTAAAGAAGATTTGTTAGATTTAAGAACCATGTTAGTATCAGAAAGAGGTATTTTGAGTGCTTATTAAAATGCTCCTCTGTAGGGTCTGAAGAAATCAGAAAACATCTTCCCCATCGTATCTGAAAGGAATTTTTATGGGTTCTTTGGCCACAAAAATGAGAGCATACATGGGAAACAAAAGAAGCAGAAAAAAGCTAATGGAAACCAATATACCCTAAACATCTGTTTCATTCTCATCACTGTCTGTGAGAGGAATTAATAAAAATCGTAGAAAAGAAAGTCTTAGCTTTTGAGGCCAAGGTACTGTCAAATTGCTTAACATTAGAAATGTATATAATTTTATCAATGGATATGATATTAGAGAATATTTATTACCATTTGATTGTTTGCTTTCCCCAAAGGACCATTGGACCTTTCCATTTGACTTGAAATTTAAACTTTCTGTAATTTTCTCCTTCATAAGAGTGTGACATTCTTTTTTTTTTTAAACAATCGGGGTTAAGTAACTTGCTCAAGGTTACATGGCCAGGTGTTTCTGGGTGGGTGCTAAGTGTCTGAGCTCTGATTCTATCCCCCAGGTCATCCTGACACTGGGGCCAGTGCTCTTACTCGCTGTGCTACCTGGCCACCCCAAGAGTGTGACATTCTTGAGAACAGGGACTGTTCTTGCTTTTCTATTTGAATTCCCAGAATTTAGTATGGTGCTTTGAACATAGTGGGTCATTAATAATTTTTAGAATAAGTTATTCATTTGTTCTTTCATTTATTTCTTCATTTATGTATACATGTATACTTATAATACATAACTAAATTGAGGAGACCTTCTTTTAATATTTTATTGATCTAATAATTAGGCTTTCAAACTTTTAAACCCAAGCTCAATACATGCCCATACATTTTTTTCATTATAAGCCCTTAATAAATGATTTCCTTCATTCATCTATGTAACAGTTTGAATATCATCATATAGCTTTCCTTCCAAGGAGCAAGTATCTCTTCATTTCATGGCTACAGTTGCCATCTGCAGTGATCTTTGAGTTCAAGAATAGGAAATCTGCCACCGTCTTCATTTCTTCTTTCTCTATTTGCAGGCAAGCATGGTACCAGTTGCCAAATCTTAGAGGGTTTTTGTTCTTTTTAAGTTAAGCTTCATACCTGCTTTGATACTTTTTTTTTCACCCTCATCAAGACGCTTCTAATTCTTCTTCACTTTCTGCCATCAGAGTTGTATCATCTGCATATTTGAGATTATTGATATTTTCCCAGCAACCTTAATTCTAGATTTTGATTCACCCAACCTGGCATGTCACATGATGTACTCTGCATATAAATGAGGTGACAACACACAGCCTTTTCATACTCCTCACTTCTAACTTACTCCTTGGCCTACATACAGATTCCTTAGGAGACAAGATGAGCTGGTATTCCCCTCTCTTTCAGAACTTGCCACATTTTGTGTTGATCCACACAGTCAAAGGTTTATTGTAGGCAGTGAAGCAGAAGTAGTTTGTTGGTTTTCAGTAATTCCCTTTCCTCCATAATCTAGCAAATATTAATGTTGTGAAGAGAATAAAAGCAAGATGAGATTTGGGTTTTAGATAAATTTAGATGTGGATTTAAAGATCAAGCACATGACTGCCTGGAGTATACACTCAAATCAGGCAGCCCCGAATAGGGGTGCATACAATGCCTATAAAAGCAAAAACCACATTTAGGGAGGGGAGCTAACATAAGCAATAACATACAGAATCCAAGAACAGCCATTGGTTGCATCTATAGCTCAGGGCTAATTTGGGAATCACGTGACAGGGGTCCCTCCTAGAACAGGGTGGAGGGTACAGGGTACAGCGCACAGGGGGAGTGGAATTCCCAGAACAGGCTGGGGTCATAGAACAGGTCAAGGTCATGTTCTGAGTGAAGGGTGTGGGGGACCCTGCTTGGTCAGTGTTCTGGATGGAGGAACTTGCTGGGTCAGCATCCCAGAATAGGGTCTCTTGCATAGGATATACTTGCCCCATGATCTCTACACAGACTTGCAGCTTAAACTTTATATAAAATGTTGCTTCAAGGCTTACTGATTTAGGGAAGTACTAACTCAGGGAAAGATAAGGGATCAGGGGACTATGCCTTATGTAATTCACTTTACCTAGGACTACACCTTTAAGTTGTTACAAGCAGTTACAGGATTTAGGATAGAGACAAAGACAAATATAAAAGGGCTTAATGGTGGGCTCCAAATCAGGTGGCATGTGACAATTAATTAATGACATCAACAATTTGGTGTCTAGTTCCTCTGCCTCTTCAAATACCAGGAAGATCTTCTAGTAAATTCTTGATTCACTTATTGCTGAAGACTAGCTTGTAGAGTCTTAAGGATAACCTTGCAGGCATGTGAAATGAGCACAATTGTTTGGTAATTTGGAGATTATTTGGTTTTACCCTTCTTTAGGCTTGAGATGTAAACTGACTTTTTAAATGCAGTACCTCCTGTTGAGTTTTCCAAATTTGCTGGCATATTTAGAGTAACACTTTAACAACATTATCTTTTAGGATTAAATTAAATAGCTCATCTGGAATTATGTCACCTCCACTAGCAATATTGTTAGAAATATTTCCTCTGGTCACTTGACTACATTCTTTAGAATGTATGGCTCTAGATTAGTAGCCTCACAATTATGGTTATCAGTGATGTTAACATCATTCTTCTAGAGTTCTTCTACATATCCTTGTCACTTTTCAATCTCTTCTACTTTTCTTAAGTAGATATTGATATTTCTGCCATTTTGTTTTTTTTTAATCATGGTTATTGTTTTAAGGGAACATGCCCTTGACATCTCTAATTTTCTGGAAGCAATCTCTTGGCCTCATTCTATTGTTTTCTTCTGTTTCTTTTCCTTATTTACTTAAGAAAACTTTATCTCTTCTTGCTATCCTTTGGAATTATGAATTTGGTTGAGTATACCTTTCCCTTTCTCCTTTTCCTTTTGCTTTCCTTTTTTCCTCAGCTTTTTGTAAAGTCTCACTAGATAGTCATTTTGCTTTCTTGATCTTTTGTTTTCCTTTTGGAATGTTTTTTTTTTTTAGTTGTTGTTGTTGCTTCCTGTATAATGTTGCAAACCTCTGTCCGTATTTCTTTAGGTACTCTATCTACCAGATCTAATCCCTTAAATCTATTTTTCACTTCTACTTCATATTAACATGGAATGTTATTTAGGTCATGCCTATATAGTCTAATGATTTCTCATACTTTCTTCAATTTAGGTCTTAATTTTGCAATAAGAACCTCATGGTGTGAACCACAGTTAACTCCATGTCTTGTTTTAGCTGACTCTAAAGAGTTTCTGCACCTTTGGCTGCAAACTATGTAATCAATTTGACTTTGCTATTCACCATTTGGTGATGTCTATGTGTAGAGTCACCTTTTTGGTTGTTGAAAAAGAGTGTTTGGTTTAGTCTGCAAGTAACAGTGACAAAACTCAGTCTTGGCCCTGCCTCATTTTATACTCCAAGGCCAAATTTGTTTGTTATTCTAATTATCTTTCATTTCCTACTTTAACATTCAATCCCCTATAATGAATGTGGGGTCCTTTTTGGGTGTTATTTCTAGATGTTATAGTTGTTCATAGAACTGAGCAACTTTGGCCTCTTTGGAATCAGTTGTTAAGAGTATAGATTTGTATTACCATGATGTTGAACAGCTTGTCTTAGATTTGAGCAGAATCCATATTTTTATGCACCTTCAATCTTCCCCTTTCCACTGACTCATTCCCATATGGTTACAGACAGTCTGAAATCTTTATAAGCCTAAAAATCAGAACCAAAGCAAATGAAAAACAAATCCAACATCAAAATTTTGCCTTGACCTAGCAAAATTTCTTATCTCTCCTTCTCCTCAGTAAAAATGTCATAAAATTTCTTTCACAAATGACTCTACTTCACTACCCTGTCTTTCCAACCCTTCACCATCTGTGTTCCATCACCATCTTTTGACCGAAATGAGTTTCTAAAATATCACCAAAGACTGCTCTGGTTATCAGATTTAATGGATTTTTTTAGTCTTCATCCATCTTCTGACCCTGTTAACAATTCACTCCTAAGAATAAATGACATTTAAGACTTACAAACGATGTACAAGACTTCAAGACTTACAAAACATGTAATATATGATATAATTCAGTATCACATCATCCCCACAAGGTATCTACCTTATATCTAAAAGGTATCTAAAAATCTGATCACCCCCATTTTACAAATGAGAAAATAGACTATCTGAGAAGTTAAGTGACTTGTCCTTGGACTCACTTGGACCTAACTGTTATTTAGTTATAACAACAATGAAAGACAAAGGTATTGAGTGATTAATATCATTTGTTAGAAATATTTTACAGATATAAACCAATCAACCTAAAGAGAAGGTCAAAAGAGCTCAGAAATGTCATTAGCCTATAAATAGTTGATCTTCTTCCCAAGTGAAGAGACAGCAGCTACAAGTCACCAGTTTAGAATGCAATATCATGCAAAACATGACAGAGAAAGAGATTATAAGGAACATTGTTTTCCAAATATCAGAAGAGCAGCAAATAGAGGTAGCCAGGTGGTTAAGTGAGTAAGAGCACCGGCTCCAGTGTCAGGATGACCCGGGGATCAAATCTGGGCTCAGATACTTAGCACCACACCCAGAAATAACTGGCCATGTAACCTTGAGCAAGTTACTTAACCCCAATTGCTTTAAAAAAAAAGAGCAGCAGATGAAAAAACAAATCTTCAAGAAACTTCTCACAAGAACCAACTCTGCCAGATTATCTTGAAAGCATTTATAGACTAAACAACAAAAGACAACAAGTAGCTGAGATAAGGAACAAATTTCCATAATTTCTATAGCAACCTATTCTCATCATCAGTGATGTCAAGCAGCATATTTATACTGTAACATCTTTATAATCAGTGTTTATATAAGGGAGCAGATATAGCATTTACATAAAGTTTGAGAGTATCTGAACTTTATGAAATACATAGTAAAGGAATTTATGCTAAAGACAACATAGTTTATATAGATTTATTGATTCTTAAGTCATTCCAAAGGTAGGGAACAAACTCCAAAACAACAGAAAGTGTGGGCACACACTATTATTATTGTTACTTTAAAATGAGCAAAGAAGATGTTTGATGGATAATCTTTACTATTAAATCAGAAAACTCACCATGTGGTAATCATTACCTCTAATGGTTAAAAATATGGCCTATGGAGATGAATATTTTTTTTAAGCAATTGGGGTTAAGTAACTTGCTCAAAGTTACACGGCCAGTTATTTCTGGGTGTGGTGCTGAGTATCTGAGCCCAGATTTGATCCAGGTCATCCCGACACTGGAACCGGTGCTCTTACTCTCTAAGCCACCTGGCCGCCCCAAATATTTTTTTCTTATGGATCAAATCTGATAGGTTGAATTTATATGCTATGATTAAATGTGTGATAATCTAGTATAAAAGAATGCATAGTGGCTTATATTGAATAGTATACTTGACTTAGAATGAGGAAGACCCGAGTTTGAAGATTTAGTTATTGCCTCTAAACATTTCATACTTGTGCCACAATGAGCAAATCACTTAACCTCACTGAGTTTCAAGCCACTCATCTGTCAATGAGAATATTACATATTTTTACCTGTGCAACCACATGAAATAATGGAACTCCAATTAGATGTGTGGGAAGTACTTCAGTAAGCACACAAATCTGTTTTATTTATCATCATCATCATCATCATCATCTTTATTATACATAATTCTCTTTCTATCCTTCTGCCTCTCCTTTTTCACGTGATTATAGATAATGCATGAGACATGATTTGAAAAAAATATATCATCATACAAATACTTTAAAATTTCAGATATGAAGGGTCAAACTTTTTCAAATTACTTTAATTTAATTTTATATTTCTAATATTTTCATACAATTTACAATTGATATACATTGTACATTTTCTGACTTTGATTTTTCTTTTTTTAAATTTAAAAGTATATTCTCTCTTTTTTTTTTTTGCTTTTTTTTTTGGAGGGGGGAAGGCAGGGCAATTGGGGTTAAGTGATTTTAAGGTCACATGGCTAGTAAATGTTAAGTGTCTGAGGCCTGATTTGAACTCAGGTCCTCCTGACTCCAGGACTGGTGTTCTATTCACTGTACTACCTAGCCACCCCAGGTATACATTATTCTATAAAATTTAACAAAAAGAACACTATTATGGGGTTATTATTATATATTGGTTGTGATACTGATATTACTTTGTTTTATAACTGCAGAACTGATTTTTTTCCCAATGAATATTCATGTAGCTACCAGTAATTAAATTCCTCTATTTTTTCTTAGCCTAAATGATTCTCCTCATTTATTTTTTATCTCTATAAAACTATTATACAATATCTCCCAAAATTCATTGAAGGACAGAAGGTATCATTGCTACAAATGTGTTGCTCTTCCTTTGCTTTCAATAATATATTGTGAGGCCATCCATCAGTGTTAGATATGCAATACTTGAAAAATTGTTTATGCTACTTATCTTATATAAGTTAATGATGACATGTTGCAACTTGCTTATGCTTCAAAGAATGAAAACCCTTTGAAGATGGAACCATTTCATGTTTCTCTTTGTATATGAGGAACACTGGCAAACATAAGTACTTAATAAGCATTTATTTGAATTGATTTTTCATTCTTTGGACTATTTATAATTTTAAATCTTATATATCAGGAAATAAAGAAATGGAAATGTATGAATGAGACATTTATTAAAAACTTACTACATATAAAGCACTATACTAAGCCCTCAGAATACAAATAGAAGAATGAAACAGCCCCTGTTCTTAAGGAGATCTAATGATGGAAATAGGACATATGGAAGATTTTAGCTGCAAGTCACATGGAAAGTTCCTATGGACCTTAGGGTACGATGGCAAAGCAAATTACAATGCTTCTTATTTATAATATTTTCCTTTGAGAAAAAAAGTATTTCTTTATTTTTACCTACCTTCCACTTGAGTGTAAGCATTGCTATTCCAAAGACACTTGAGATCCAAGTCCTGGATTATCATCAGGGTCTGGGGAGAGATGTTGGTCAAAGTGGTGATGGTAGTAGTTCAGTGCTTTGAGCGCATTGATTTCCTATTTCTCTCATGGTACCTTGTTAAAACATCTAGAGTAGCTTCCTTGATCTCTGGGTAGCAGAAGTTGGCTGATCGTCGGTGCAGGTGACTGAGCCCTTCTAGGAGCAGCTTCTCCAAATGATGACTATCAGGGCTGTACTAGAAACAAGATCAGCAGTCTGAGGGTGCTGCCCCCTCCAGAGCTCTTGTGCCCATGTGCATGTTCATGGCAGTTGGTTAGTGATTTTTGTTGGTCATAATGAGGCATATGGGACTCTTTTCCACACTGGTTTCTCACCTAAATGATGGCTCCAGATCCTGGGCTGGAAGCAAGTCTGGTTGTTTGGTAAATTATTCCTGAAGCTCTTTGGTTCACTATTTTGGTCTGTCTCCATCAGGGTCAGAGGGGATAGTTGGCATTGTGGTTATTATTGTAAGTCAACTTTCCTGGTCTATGTAGCCTCCTGTCTTCCTCTTAGCATGTCCTAAGCTAAACTATTTCCCCTCTCCCATGAGTGATATCTGATTGATATTTGGCAAAGATCACTCATCCCTTTTCCATAGGAATTGCCTACCTAGATGATGACTGTGTAGACTAGACCAAAACCAGGTCTAGTGGTCTACTCCCAATGGTTCTGTGTTTATTAGCATTTTGGTGGAAGTTGGTCAGAAAATGGCCTGTTGGCCATCACATATATATGTTGACATGGATTTTTGTACCAGGAAGTAGTTTGGAGTTATTGCAAGTACTATTCAAAAAGCTCAATGTCATTGAACCTGCTCCCTTCCTCCTAATTCTGGAATCAGTTAATTATCTTTCTGCAAGTGCCTGTCAAAGGAAATGTGCTAATAAACTAACTCAGTGGACTGCTCAAGTATCTGCAAATCATTTTCAGAATAATAGCCACTTTTCTTCAATTTGTTTTTTTCCTCCATGGGTCATTAGGCCAGTCTCTTTTGGTTGGATGTGGATATTATTAAAGTTGTCTTAGAGACTTTGGGGGCTTCATACGGTTAGTACGATATACAAAGAGGAACATGTGGAAGTCATTACTATCTATAGAGAATCCCTCCTCTATTTGGACTGTGTTCAAGGACATGGATCACAAGATGATTGACTGATAGAAGAACTCTTAGAAGCAATTAAATGCACTCCTCATCCCCACCTTTTGCCAATGTGGAAACAGATACAGAGTAATTAGATGATTTGCTAAAGGTCATAAAATTGCTAAATGTTTAAGTTGAATTTGAAACTATATCCTCCTAAGTCTAAGTCCAATGGCCGATCTACTATTCCATATTACCTTTCATTCTTCATTTTAAATGTGAATTAATATTGTTAAGAAAGGGATTGTTGAACAATATTATGTTATTGATCACATCTCTCAAGGAATCTTACATGATTTTGACATAGACGTGGGAGACATTAATGTCATTAATAGATTGGGGTAAGTGGGGCTTTGGCTCCCAGGTACCAACAACTGAGAGAATTGATATTTCCTCTTTGAGTCACTCCTCCTATTGGAAGAGGGAAAGGAACAAAGGTTGGTCATAAGATAAGAAGCTTGTGAGGTCAGGGTTAACTGGAGGCATGCTAGGTCTGGACATGGGCAGAAAGACAGACTTTATACCAGGCTACTCAGAGAAAAGCAGACCTCCCAATTAGGATTCAACAATAGAGAAGGAGAATTTAAAGGATCTTTTAACATATTCTACTTGAGGAAAGGAAAGATTTCCACTTTTCTAGCCTTCTAAGGACATTGATGGGAGTGTTTCAGGTTGCGTTATGTATATCTGAAGAGGAGTGTATTGAGGCATTTGCACATGCCCTGGAAAAGCAATGGGCTTTGAATTGGCCTCCAAGACCTGTTAGTCCCCCTTGCTTCCCTTTCTATCCCCAGAAGTATCACAATTCATCTTAATCAATTGTTAATTCCGCGTACCAGAATTCATAATTATAGCTTTTGGAGGAATCTTTTCAGTGAAATACTTTTAAAGCTGTCTTTAAACTTTCAATTTAAAACCAACCAGACAAATAAATAAGCCAACAATAGATATCATATTAATTATAATTTCAGTCACTTGTGTAATTGTGAGCTCTTTTGGTCATTTGTTTCTTTTCTTCATGTTTCAAGAGTCTTGTATATTTGGGATTATCTTTTTGCCCATTCTTATTCTTGCAGATTTTAACCCACAAGCCATGCTCTAATGGAATTTGACTTGAAAACAGGTGTGTGACTGTATTAAGTAAAGAGGATTAAAATATACACTCCATGCTAGTAAAATTTTGGATCACTGTTGAGCATGAACATAATTCATTTTTCATCAAAACAAGAATTAGTGCAATCAAATAATTACTATGCAATAAGAACTTGGATTTAATAACTCCTAATGTTAAATCAAACACACAAACCTTATTCAATGAGAGAAACAGACACACAGAAGGCATTTGAATAGGGCCACCATTCCTGAGAGGAAGAATATGTATATCCAAAGAGAGATATAGAATTGTTGAATACTGGGACCTGAAAAACAGAGACAGAAAGAAAGGGGTAAAGGAAGAAAGGAGAGAGGAGAAAGAGAGGGACAAAGCCAGAGAGTAAGAGAATGAGAAACAGTGACCTCTTGGAAGGCTTTGAGACTGTTGATAATATTCTTCTTCTTCAGACCTTCGTCTAAGTTTTCATGACACTAATGTCGCCTAATTTTTTTCTCCTATCTGATTCTTCTCATCTTTTTTTCTGAATCTTCATTCAGGTCATGCCTGCTAACCCATGGGTGATACACAGGTCTCTGTCCTGGATCCTCTTCTCTTCTCCCTCTATTCTATTTTACTTGGTGACCAGTTCCCCTGGAATTATTATCTCTACATTGAGGATTATCAAATCTGCTTATCCAGTCTTCCCCTCTCCTGACCTCCAGTCTTGAATTAACAATTGCCTTTTAGTCTTCTTGAACTTGATGGTTCGGTAGACATCTTAAACACAAAATGCCCAAAACTGAACTAAAAATCTTCACCCCCAACCCTTCTTGTTTTAATTTCCTATTTGTGTTAAGAGTACCACCTTCTTGGGGCAGCTAGGTGATACAGTGAGTAGAGCTCCAGCCCCCGAGTCAGGAAGACCTGAGTTCGTATCCGGCCTCAGACACTTAACACACACACACACACACACACACACACACACAACTAACCGTGTGATCTTGGACAAGTTACTTAACCCCAACTGCCCTCCAAAAAAAGCAAAAAAAGAGAGTACCACCTTCTCAATTCCCAAGTATTAAAACCTAGATATCATCTTATCTTCCATATCCAATCACTTGGCAAGGCCTGTGAATTTTACCTTTGTAAACATATCTCAAATATGGTCCCTTCTCTGATACTAGTAAAAGTCTTCATCTCCCCATTCTGGGTTAGGTGGTGTGCCTGGTGCAAGTGCATCCTCCATTCAGCTACTAAAGTAAATTTCCCTAAGTGCAGATCAGACCATATCACTCCTCTAACCAATAAACTGCAATAACTCCTTATCATTTTCAGAAAATAATATAAAATCCACTGTTGGCATTCAAAGCCATTAATAGCCATTCTCCCTTTCCCTTGCCATTGTTCTTTCACTTTCACTCTCCTCTCTTTCCCACACCCACAATGTACTCTGAGATTCAGTAACATTGTCCTTTTTGCTATTTCTTGAACAACATATTCCATCTCCTCTTGACTTTGGTCATTTTTACTGGTTGTTGCCCCTCCCTGGAGTTCGCTTTTTTCGTCTATCTCCTAGTTTCCCTGGAATCCTTCAAATCCCAACTAAAATTTCACCTACTTACAGGAACCCTTTCCTAATTCTTCTTAATTAAAGCATCTTCCCTTTGTTTATTATTTAATATTTGTCTTGTATACACATAATTTGTACATAGTTGAATGCATGTTGTCTGCCCCATTAGATTATCAATTCTTTGATGATAGGGGCTGTCTTTTGACTTTCTTTGTATTCCTAAAAATGATCAAATTGTCCTTAATAGACATTTACTGACAGGCTTACTGATATGTTTCTCATTTGTGTTCTTTTAGGGTTATGATCTCAGTATACAATGGCTTAATTATCCTTCTCAGTTTTTTTTTTTCCATTCACAAATTTATCAAACGTGAGTTCAGATTTTCTAGCCAAGCTGAATTAGACTCTAGGCTGAAGGAAATTTTGGATGTGACTACTTAACTTTTGGCAGTGATCTCTGAAGAAGAAGTGTGTTGCCAGAAAAATTAAGAAAACAAAATGCCTTAATCTCTAAAGGGGGAAAAATGGTGGCTGGTAATTCACATATTGATATCATCATGATGTCAATACTTCAATCTATAATCAATTATTAAATGGATGGTTTGTGAACACTAAGAAAATAAAATGGTGATGACTAGGAATCACCATAGCCATCCCAGAAACAAAGGGTTTCATTCAAATCTTATTTTTTTTCTTTTGATATGCCTCATATATCTGGGAATGTCAAACAAAAGAGAAGATTGGGTATTAATAAGATGCTTGGAGTGTTTCTCTTTTCTTTCTTCCTTTTATGAATTCTATATGAACAAGATAGAAAAATGTGAAATGGATTATGTTTACATCTCATGGATTAACAGTGGAACAGTTGAACAAATGTATATCCAAAATTTTGATTAATGAATCAATGCCAGCCTAGAAGAAGATGTCCAGGGGATTCCTTGAGGGCATTGTCATTGGCTTTGTGTTGCTCAACATTTTATCAGTGTCTTCGATGAAGATATTTATGTCATATTTATCAAATTTGTAGATGGCATAGTCTAGGAGGAATAGTTAATACAGTGAATGACAGGCTCATGATCCAAAAAGGCCATGACTGGCTGGAATAATGGGCCAAATATAACAAGATTAAATATAATAAGGATAAATTGTATGCACCATGAATTTGGTAACCTAATGAAAGTCACATCACATAAAAAAGACTGTATGTCAAGAATGTTGTATTGTTTTACTGGAGATATCCTAAAAAGGCAGGCTAGAATAAGATACATTACTGTAATATACTCTTTTACCACTCTTACTTTCCCCCTTGCAACAAGACTACAGCTAAAGCTCACTCTATACTCTATTGAGTAAATTTAAATCATACGTGATAAAGGTTCAATTTCGTGCTAAATTTTTATAATTCTAGATACTAAAGTTCAAAATGATTTATTTGCCATTAATAGACTTATTCCATTTTGGTTTAACATACAAAAATCTGAAGAGCAGGAAATGCAGTGGCAATATTGATGTCTAACATTTATGGAATGATTTAAGAGTTGTAAACTGCTTCACATGTGTTACCTCATTTGATCTTCTAAACAACTCTGAGGCAAGAACCATTATTATTTATCATTTTACAGATGAGGAAACTGAGGCTGAGATTTTAGGTACTCAGGGTCAAAAAGTGAGTCATTATTTGAGGTATGATTTGAACTTAGATCTTTTTGACTCCAAGATCAGCACTTAATCTATTAAACTACCATGCTATCAATAAATTCTAGTTAATGAAGTTAGATGCTAACTAAATTTTGTACACGTAATTATGCCGATTGTTTAATCATCTATCTAGTGCTTTATGATTGATGTATTAACTGATAGTAAACTCAGTTCTATGTTATATAGATTGACAGATAAGCTACAAGATAAAAAATTTTTAATCCCTTTACAGTCAGAATTGTGTGAATGAGCATGTAAATATATTTCTTGGGCTGCATGAAAGATAGAAACACTGTGTTTGTCAGAAGTGCTGTGCCTTAGTACATAACTAGGTATGGAAGTCATTTCACCTTTCAAAGTTTCAGTTTTGTCTATAAAATTGGAAAAAATAGAATTAGATCTCTTCACCTAGCAGTATTATAAGAAGAAAACTTTAAACCAAAAACCATCATGTTAATGGGACATTTCCATAAATATTAGGTTTTGCTGAAGACTGCCCAAAAGTTCTGCCGAATCAATCAGGTCACTTTTTCTGAAGACAATCTCACTTTAAAAATAAAATTACAGTGCAAAAGTGACACTCTAATGAGAAGAAATGATGGAAGATTCCCCTACCCTTTCCAAGAATATTTTAGGAAAAAAAAGACCTGGTGCAAGAGAATGAGCTAAAATCAGTATAATGTATGCCAACAAAATATAAAGGATGCCTTTTATTTTGTAAATGTAAAAATGTAAATTTTGTTCATAATGTTTCAGGTTTTAAATGAATTTATCTGATTTAAAAAATATATATGTCATTAGAACTTTTGTTAATATCCATCCCCCCTCCAAGAAAGCCATCTCATATAAAACTTATTTTTAAGGGACAAAAAAAAGAAACCAGGATAAAAGGAAGAGGGGAAAAAAATTACCCAAATCAATTAATACAACACAAAGACAGAAAATATATGCAATGCTTACACCTTTAAACCATCTTTGCAAAGCAGAGTAATAGGGTTTAATTTCCATTCCTGTTCTTCGGGGCCAAGGTTTTTTTTTTTTAATTTTTAACGTCATAAAACTTTTTAAAAATTATTTTGTGATTGTGTTTCTTTTGACTTATATTGTCCTAATTATCTTGCATATTGCTTTCTTGACTTTGCTCTTCATTTTGCATCAGTTCATGTAATTCTCTCTGTTTATCTTATACATACCATTTCTTATGTATAAAAACATTCTATTGTATTTATATTCTACAATTTGTTTAGTCACCCCTCCCCCCAGTTGATGGGAACCTATGTGATTTACAGTTTTTTATTCACACAAGAAGTGCTATTCCAAATATTTTGGTTTATTTGGCGATTTTCTTCTCACCAATGGTTCCCTTAGGGTCTAAGTCTACTGATGGAATCTGAGTCAATGGAGAACATGTTATTGAATTTATTTTTATAATTCCAAACATCTTTCTAAAATGTTTTTGTTTTTTTACTGATTCACAGCTTTACCTACAGCTCAATAATGTGCCTATCTTCCCACAACCTCTCCAGTGATGACTATTGTGATCTTTTCTCATTTTTAACAATTTATGGGATGTCAGGGGAAACCTCAGGATTATTTAGATTTACATTTCCCTTATTATTAATGATTTGGAGCATTCTTTTTTTTTTCATTTTGGTGTGGGGAAGGTAGGGGGATTAAATGACTTGCTCAAGGTCACATGGCTAGTTTGTGTGTGTGTGTGTGTGTGTGTGTGTGAAGTGTCTGAGACCAGATTTGAACTCAGGTCCTCCTGATTCCAGGGTCCTGTGCTCTATTCACTGCACCACGTAGCCACCCCGATTTGAAGCATTCTTGTTGATGGTTGTTAATGGGTTGCAATTCTTCTTTTGAGAACTATATATTTAGTCACATTACCTGGTGTAGAAAGAGAGCTGGACTTTGATATTGAATGACCTAAGTTCAAAACTGGCTTCGGATCCTTATTGTTTATGTAACTCTGTTCAGTTTACTTAATCTCTTTCAATTCCCTCATTTTAAAAACCTCTCAGAGCAAAGAAGAGATTATAATGTCTAGTGAGTTTGGGAAGATAGGTAAGGACCAGTTCGATAGAACATTAAAACTAAACATAATCTTAATCTTTTGTGGCTCGAGGTGAATTTTGTTATTGTTTTTGTAATTACATAAAGTTATCATTTAGTAGTTTGGTATGGCACTGAATAAACAATTGACAAGTATTGTCATTTTAATGATATTTTCCTCCAGTTAATTTATGTTTGTCTTTATTTCTCTAAACAATATTTTAAAATTATATTTATATAGCCTTTGCTTGTATCTTGGTAGGCAAACTATCAAATATTTTATACTTTCTGTACAAAATTTATGTGTAATTTCTCTATCTTTTATTGTGTTTTTGCTGCTGACTTTTATTGATTTTATACTAAAATGCTGATCAATTGGGTGGATTTATTTATATACCACAACTTAGCAGAGGTTGTTAATTATTTCAATTAAATTTTAGTTGATTATGATTTTCTAAATGAAACCCTTATATCACCTGCAAAAAAAGGTAAAGAAAAAATAGCCTAGAAACAAATTCACTAACTTTCTCAGGTAGGGGCAAAATATGTATTCTTATATAACCAAAAAATAGAAGCAATTATAAAGGATTTTGTAAATAATTCTAATTATATTTAATTGAAAAGTTGCATAAACAAAATTAATTCAGTTAGTTTAAGAAGTTTAATGGTTGAATAGCTAAAAAAAAAAGTCTTTTCATATAAGTGTCTGATATACCTTTGTAGATAAATGTTTGGAAATGGATAAATGATTGGTAGATGTCTGTATATGTAGATATAGATAGCTAGAGATATCTATTACAGGTAGATGATTGATAGATGTCAAACCCAAATCTATCTATCTATCTATCTATCCATTTTTTTCTATTTGTATATATATATATATATATATATATATACACATCTATATTCAGTCAATCCTCAACATTAATAGTTTGAACTTCAAATATTCATGTAATTTTATTTGTAACCTTTTTTTAACTGTCTTGATGGCAACTACATACTTTCCTTGGTATGCACAATAGAGGGAAAAAATAAGAGGAGCAATGAATACAAATTTGTGAAGTGACTGGCATCCCACTAGCTGTTTCACTGGTCTTGTTCACTCTGCTTTTGTAAAGATTTCCTAGTGCAATTGGTTACAAATTTTCATTGTTTGCATTTAAAACTCATTTTGTGTTTCGATTATGCCCCTGAAGCACAGTGCAAGTCCTTTGGGCATTAAGCCCAAGCATGTAAAGTCAGTCATGTGGGATTGTGAGGAAAAAAGGTTTTATATAAACAATTGAAGTCAGAATGTCTGCAGCCACTGTCAGCCACCTTCACACTGCTACCTGATTCAGTGGAAGGTAAGATTCAGGTTAAGAAAAGTTTTAGCCTTCAGAAGTTTGTTATACAGTACTTATGTTACTGTTTGCTTCACATGTTATAAAAAGTGAATATTGTCTGAAATTAGTTTTTTTAAACTAAAATGTTAGCACAAAAGGTCACAACATTTTAGAGACTTACTAGTCAGAAAATGTTTTTATATATGATCATTTTTATTTGCTATCCTGTATTTTATGGTTATTTTGTGGTTATCAAGAAAAGCATATATTTTCTAAATTAATGTTTTGATATAAAGAATTGTATGTGGAAAAGTATACCACTATCGATCTCTAGTGAAAGATTGTAGTTTTTGGTGGTTGTGGAAATCTAACCCACTGTTCCCTATAGGTTCAATATATTAATATTTGCATTTTTAAACTTTCCAATCATTTTTTAGGAATTTTACCAGTATGAAAGTGTAAGACTGACTAAACAAACATATGTACAAGCATACACATACATTATATATACACACATGTACATATATGTAAGAAATATGCATATAAACAAAGCATATATAGTCACATGTTATAACTGAAATAAGCATATATGTATATATTTGTATATATATATGTATATATATATAACGTGTGTGTATATATATAATAGCACATATATTATACCTTTATATTTACCAAAGTACTTAAAATATTCTCTCATTTGATCCTGACAACAACCTTAAGAGGCAAGTGATATTATGTTTACCATTTAACAGAGGAGGAAATAAGGATGCAGAAGTTCAGTGATTTGCCCAAAGTCACATAGTTTCTGAGACTGAATTTGTACCTAGGTCTTCCTGACTCCTGGCTAAACCTTCTATCCACTAGAACACCTAGCTTCCAAAATGTCTTATATACATTTGGAGAAGCATATTTTTGTTGTATATATTTTTATACATACTTATTTCCTCACCATTAAATGTAAGCTCATTATAAATAGGGAATGTTTCATTCTTTGTGCTTAAATCGCCATTTTCTAGTCCAGTGGTTATCACATAGTGGAAGCTTAGTAGCTTCTTCTTGATTGATGGCTTACTTTTCCTTCTTCTTTCTATTAGAGTATACACTTAGAGGACCTGACAGATCCCATGGATTAAAAGGTCATTAAAACATGTTGTCATCCAAACAGGGAGAAAGGCGTGCATTTTTTTTCCTTTTCTTAGTTTTCAGGTAAGATTGTACTAAGGGTATGAAGTAAGATGGTGAAATTTCTGGGCATATGGAAATAAAATAACTGAAATTTCTTGAGGGCTAAGATAAAAAAAAAACACCAAAGGTACTAAAACTCCCTACCCTTGTACTCCAAAATAATAATCTTAAGGAATATGTGACTTGTAATTAATTATACATTTATATGTATATAGTTGTGTATACACACATGCACATGTGTGTATATATAGAAATATACACATGTACATATACACATGTATATACACATGTACATATATACATGTGTATATACACATGTACACATATACATGTGTATATACACACACATGAATACATATACTCTGTTGGGGCATATAAAAGTAAGGAAGAAAGGTATATGGTGTTTGTAGACAGAGCAGCAATCCATTGTGTCATAAAAGAAAAATCTAGAACAGGGAACAAAGACCTAGCAAAAACATTTGTCTCTCAGGAGAGACAGACTGTCTGGCTTTAAAGAATAAGAGAAGTGAACAACTTTATTACAGAATAATTTTTTTTTATGTAGAGTCAATCATATTAATTTTATAAGCCAATTGGTCTATCTCCATGAAACCTTCTATTTGTGAAAAATAATATTCTTTTATTTGGAAGTCCACTTCTCTAAAGTTGTGGGTGTTTTTAGTCTTTTGAAGGAATGAGAAATGAATATATATTTGGGTTTAATTTTTTATGAAATTAAGCTTTAAGAATTTAGGCCACATAAGGAATGGTAAGATCAATATTTTGACAAATACTTCTCAAGTTGAAAAACAAAACAAGCTAATGACAGGTGGAGAAACTCAAGACCTATTAATAGTTTAAGGCTATGAAAATGATGAATTTCTCTATATAACCATATTCATCACATTATAGGATGGATTGGCAAGATTAGTCCTTCAGAGGCAACTTAATTCTTCCTTGACAATATGCCTAGATTCTGAATGGGTTTCAGAAGTGGGAGATGTTATCTGCCTAAGTTTCCTATAGCCATGGTTATATGTATGTATGTGTGTGCATGAGTGTATGTACATATATATGCATGTACATATGTATATGTGTATATATGTATAGGTATGTGTGTACACACATATATAAATAAAACAATAAGTTTATGCATTTTCTAAAATACATATCTTTGATATTGTAGGAATAAGGCAAAATTTTTATTATGATAAATTATTATTACAAAGATGAAAGAGGGATAAAGTAAGAATCAGGTCTATAAATCAGATAATACAAGTCAAGCAGAAAAAAATGGAAGAAAAGGAATGAAGACGATATAAGAAATAATTATTTTTAAGAAAAAAATGACATAGGGGTGGATAGGTGGTACAGTGAATCACCAGCCCCGAAGTTAGGAAGATCGAAGTTCAAATCCAATCCCACACACTTAATACTTACTAACTGTGTGACCTTGAGCAAGTCAATTAACTCCAATTGCCCTCCAACAAAAAAAGGAGAAATACAGAAAATGAGATGACCTAATAAAAAATTAAAATTAAAAAGGGGTTGGGGTTACATTAAATGTGAATGGAATTAACAGTAAAATTTAACATTTAATAGAGTTTCAGTTTGGAAAAGAAAAAAAAACAATTGTATTTTATTACTTGGAAGAGATTCATATAGACTAAAATGGAGACAATGATAAAATTAGAAATAAATAGTTCAACTTATAAATTAGAAAATTATCAAATAATTATAAGAAAGAAAATTATGATTATGAAATAACATACCAAAATTTCTGAGATGAAGCTAAAGCAGTCTTCAGGAGAAAAGCAAATTGTATGTATATATGCATGAATGAATGTATACATACACATGCATAATATACACATGTGGGCATATGTATGTGTATATATATGCATGTATGTATAAATGAGGATGGAGCGGTATCAATGGATGCATGTATGTGTATATGCATGCATGCATATGACAATACACACTCACATGTATATACACATATATGTATACACATGTGTTTATTCATGTACGCATATGTGTATATATACTTGCATGTGTGTTTTATATGTATTTTGCGTCTATCTGTCTGTCTGTCTATCTATCTATCTATCTATCTATCTATCTATCTATCTATCTATCTATCTATCTATCTTACCAGATTTCTCTTCCAAAGGAAATTGCAGTGATGCCTATAAGTTGGGGAATGTTTGAATCAAGTTGTGTAATATGATTATGATGGAATACTACTATGCTATAAGAAATGATGAGCTCAATGATCTTAGAAAAACATTGAGAGTCTTGCAGAAAAGAATCAAGTGTGAAATGAGCAAAACCAAGAGAACATATTACACAATATATTGTTTTAAAAATGACTTTGAGTTAGTGGTATTTTGGTTATTATAAATAACCAAATTAACTACAAAGGACATGTGAAGAAAGATACTATCTGCATCTAGAGAAAGAACTAATAAATAGAAGGATATGTAGAAAAATTTTACACACACCATATAATATGTAATATTATTTATGTATGTATACAGATACATACACATACCTTCTTGTGTCTAATGGTAGCCAGTCCTGGTGGGACAGAGGAGCTAGGGAAGAAAAAAAAAAGAAATTTACATGAGAATTTAGTTATATATTTGAAAGTAATAGCAAGTAGCATGAAGAAGACTTGCAGTTCTGTGTATGATCATTTTTTTTACTGTACTATGTTATGAAATGCTTGTTTCATTCCACAAATTTGAAAAAAGTTAGAAAAAGAAAAAAAAATCCCTAGAAACATAAATTTGAATGGAAGGAATAGAAAGTTAACAGATTGTAAATGCATTTGAAAATTAGAAAGTCTAAAAACAATCAAAACCAATATTAGAAAATAATAAATTGTGGAGGCCAGGTAGCACAGTGAGTAAGAGAACTGGCCCCAGAGTTGGGATGACCTGGGATCGAATCTGGGCTCAGACACTTAGCACCACACCCAGAAATAACTGGCTGTGTAACCTTGAGCAAGTTACTTAAACCCAATTCTTTTAAAAATAATAATAATAATAATAAATTAGAGAACAGATAAATGGAAAAAAAAACTATTAAAATGCTAGTGAAGACTAAAAGTTCTTTGGAAAGACTAATCAAATAGATTTATTTTGAGCTAAACTATAGTGACAGAAAATCAAATCAATAAAATGAAAAATGAACAAGGTGGACTCATAACAAAACTGAAAGAAACTTAAAAAATCAAAAACTATGTTCTTCAAATAAAGTGAAAAAAATAACAAAAACAAAAGAATTAGAGGAAAATCCTCAAACATATAAAATACTCCAACTAACAGAAGGCTAAATCCAGATCTTAAATAATTTATTTTAGTAAAATAAATAGTACTAAATATAAACATACTACCAAATCTATTACGGGAATTGGGAGGAAGTAGAGAGAAAATCCTGCTCCTGATGATGCATAGGAAAATTCTATCAAACTTTTAAAGAACAATTAGATCTCACAAGATAAAAATTATTTTCAAAAATTGAGAAAGAACCTTCACATTTCTGTAAAGAGAGAAATACAATCCTAATACATAAAACAGGGAATAATAAAATACAGAAAGAAAACTATAATTAATTAACATAAACTTAAAAATTTTAAACAAAACACATTCATACACATAAACACACACACCAGGAATGAAATAAAAATTAAAAAGCGGAAAACAGCAAATTTAATCATATTTTAAAAATCAAATCACATGATAATATCACTACATGCATAAATAGTTTTTGAGAATCAATATACTCATTCATGCTGAAAACCTTGTAAATCCTGAAATCCCTAAACTCTGTTTAGGTATAGTGGGACCTGTAAATTATACACTCACACACACACACACACACACACACACACACACCACATGTGTACACAAATGAATATATGTACAGTGTATGATTTATATATAACATGCCTAAATATGCTTATATATTCATATATGCTTAATAAAAAGTATATATATGAAAGCAAAAACATTATATCCAATTACTTTACATGAAACATTTTCTAATAAATGAAATAGTAATATAAGAATGATTCCATATTCCTCTGTTTTTTAGCAATGCTAGTTCTGGAAATTCTAGTAATAATAATAAAGCAAAAGAAAGAAATTAAGGGCATAAAATGGGTAATGAGCGTCAAAAAATTCTTATTTGTTGATGACATGATAATTTACCTATGAAATCCTTGAGAATCAGCAAAAATACTAATTGAAATGAATAATAACTTTAGCAATATTGTGGTTATTGATTAAACCCTCCAAAAGCAACATTTTGGCATAATTGAGTACATAAAAATAATTATGAGTAAAGAGGCACTAATATAAAATGAATAAAAATTAAATATAAAATAAAAAAGAAGTAAAGATCAACTTAAATAGCTGGAGAAATAACTATTGCTCATGCTTGGACCTTGCCAATATAATAAAATGACAGTAACAATAAAGTTCAATTGCCATTTTAATACTATAACAATCCAATAGAATACAATAATGTAATAGCCAAATCAATTTATAAAAATGAAATATCTAGAACATCAAGGAAAATAATGAAAAAAAGATAGGTTTCATGATAAAATAGGATTTCTGGACCTCAAACTGTATTATAAATCAGAAGTCATGAAAAACATCTAGTAACAAGTAGAAATGTAGATCAGTGGAACAGATTAGATAAGGAAGAGTCAAAAACAGCAGAATTCAATAACCCAGGTTTAATGAACCAAAAAATAGAAATAGCTTAGGAAAAACATCATCATTTGACAAAAGCCACTGAACGAATGGAAAAGCAATCTTATAGAAACTAGGTTTACACCAGGCTGGCACAACCTGTGGCCTACCAAAGGATTTCTGGTGGCTCTTGACAAATGTAGAGGAAAACATTCTCTACAATTTTCATGGATCTCTGGAAATCCCTTGGCAGGCCACATGTTGTGCAGACCTGTATTACACCAACACCTAACATCATGTTCCACAACATAGTCACAATGAATTGGAAACTTTAATAGTCAAGATGATAGTATTAAAATAGAGTAAATCAAATATCTTTCACAGAGATGAATAGGAGATGTTAACAAAATAGTGGATAGAGGCAATTACAAAGATAAAATAGTGAAGTCTGATGACATGTAACTGAAAAGCTTCCGCACAAACAGCATCAATGAATAAGAATGGGGGAAAATCTTTGTATCTAATTTCTCTGACAAAATCTTGAGATTTAAGGCACTTATACAATTAATGGATAAATATATGCATATATATGTATACATACATATATGTGTATGTGTATATATATACACATGCATATGTATATCTATATCTTCATTCATACCCAAGAAAATAATGTCTACCATGACTACAATGACAAAACAACTACACAAAAATATCAGAAGTGAATGTTGTAAAATTACAAAGAATAGCAGATCCAAAGATGAAATATGAGAAGAAACTCCTCTTCTCCCCCACCCTTAGAAAGGCCCATGAGTGTTGTACCTTGCATGTATTTTTCTAATTTTTCAATGTATTTATCAGTTTTGCTTTTTCCTTCTCTTTTCCTCATTTTTTTGTCTTTAAAAACATTATTTGCTATATAAATTGTTATTATAGGGAGTATGATAGGAACACTAGATTAAATACAGTTATATAAAAAAGAGCCATTAAAACAATTTATTAAAAGAAATATTTTTTATTCAATGTTTATCTAGGTAACACAATGGATACAGAATAAGACTCTGAGTTAGTCAGATTGATTTCACATTTGTGAATGTGATGCTAGCTATGTGACTCTAGACAAATCATTTAACATTTGAATTTCTCAGCTTCTTCCTCTTTAAAATGGGGATAATAATAATATATATCTCCCAGAGTTGTTGTGAGGATAAAATGAGATTATAGTTGTAAAATGCTTTGTAAATCTTGGAGTCTATATAAGTTCTATCCATTAGAATTGTTATTAATTGAATTCTACCAATATTTATTAAAAATCGAGGCAAGGTATTTGTTAAATACCTAGACAAGGCATATACTAGGTATCTAAGTAAGGTATTTAATAGAGAATTAATAGAGAGCAGAGATCAAAATACTTGCTAGGTGCTGGGGCCAGTAAAATTAAAACAAAAGCCTCTGCCCTGAATCAGTCAGTGAGTCAATAAACATTTATTAATCACCTACTATGTGCCAAGTATCATGCTAAGTATTTGTAATGCTAAGCAAAGGCAACTTCCAAGGTTCAGAATACCAGCATAATAGTTCTCCATTTTATTCAGTGACAAATTAAGGCAAAACATTCACAGAACAGAGAAAATCAAAATACAGCATTCACCACATGTGATTCAGTAATTTCCAAGTACTATTTCACCCCTGAGGAGTACATTCATTTAGTCAATCACAAAGTCTCTCTTCTCAAATGGAGATTAAGATTAGTTTCCAATCATAAACAAAGTATATTCATTTGGTCAGTCACAGAGCACAAGAAAGTCAAGTTTCCCACTCCTGGATCACAACTGAATTACAATTATCATCAATTAACACCAAGCACCTTCTCAAAAGGGGCAGTGGAGAGCACAAAGCCCATCTATTCCTGAGTTACAACAAGGTTACAATATCAGCACAACATTTAATACCCAAGGAGAGGTCTTTTCTTCATCTTGACCTGAGGCAAGTTCTCAGCAATCTCTGTTCCTGGGGAGACAAAGCTTAACAAAAGCCAAAATATACATCGCCAGTGTACCCATCAATTCACTCTCTTCCTTCAGAACAGTCTCTGGACCCCAGAAAACATTGACAAGACCCTCTCCCAGGATTTCTGTAAACATACAACAAGAAAATCCTTCTTTGGGTCTTCTGAACCAACAGCAAGGTTCCAGAACCTCTGCAACAACAGCGCTGTCTTTTACCAGTGTACGAATCTGGCAAAACAACATCAAAACAGACAGACCAAATACTGGCATCACAGCCATGTCTCTTCAGTCCTTGGAATCTCAGGGTGGCAGCTCTCAAAAGTCCTGGGCAGCTCCAACTCACCCTCAGCAGTTAGAGGCCCCCTCTCTCTCTTTGCCTCCACGATGCTGCTCCCCAAAGTTCTTCTGCCTGGGCCTTCTCTAAATCCACAGCATCAGCTCCTCCCAGTTAAGCCCTCTCTTTTCACATCAACAAGTCCATCCCACAAGTGGGTTTCAAAGCTCTGGGTTTCAATACTCAACCTGAAAACCAAGCCAATACAGAGAAATCTTTAAATTCTATTACTATTACAGTATTGAGAATACAAAAAGGATCAAACTATAGTCCTTACCTTTGAAAAGATCACCCTCAAGGATATTACATCCTTCTAAGCAAATGTAATTCACTATAAGGTGGTACAGTAAATATGGACCTGGAGTCAGGAAGAACTAAGTTCAAATCTATCCTCAGATACTTAGTAGCTCTGTATCCCTAGGTAAGTCACTTAACCCTGTTTTCTCCTTATCCTTTAAAAGGAGCTGGATGAGATGACAACTCCAACATCTTTGCCAAGAAAACCCAAATGGGGTCACAAAGAGTCAGAGAAGGCTGAAAACGACTCAATAACAAGAATATAACAACAACTAACATTTATATAAAGTTCCCTTAATGTGTGTGTGCATGTGTGTGTGGTGGATACTTTTGACAATTTGATAAAAACTTATGTTTGCCTTCTTATAGCAATGTTTTAAATCATTGAACAAAATGCTAAATTTCAGTTAGAGTTTAAAGAAAATAAAAATGTATTTATTTTTTCTTTCAATTTCATGGACCCCCTGAAGTCTATTCAATTGACCCTTTGGGCATATATGATCCCAGGTTAGGAATCTCCTATATAGTGCAATATAATTCCAAGGCAATTCCTTCAAAAATACCTTATGAAATAGGTAGCTCAGTTTTACCATTATCACTTTGTAGACGAGGGAAGTAAACTTCGAGGCACGAAGTGATATGACTAAGGTCACACAGTAAGTAATGGACAAAAGTGGGACTTGAATCCTGGTCTTCCAACCGATGTGGGTAAATTTAACATTATACCACATTGCTTTTACACCACAAGTATTGAAAGAATAACAGCACTAGCACCATAGATATATTGTAAACAATGTCTTTGTTATTTGGCCTTGCAATATTATTGACCTTTTGATTAAAAGATAACTGTCGGAAATTTGTAAAAATCTCCATTTGAAATCCACAAAGGTTAATAGTGTACAACTGTGCTCATTACCCAATTATATTCAGCACATAAATGAACAGAAGTGACCTCTGGAGTTTATCCTTAATCACAAATAAAATCATAGCCATCCATTAGCAAATTATGAATCACAATTATTTTTTTTATTACAAATCTCACTAGGGGGGCCGAAAACAAAACAAAACAAAAATACTTCTGGCCACTTTTTTTTCTTCTATTCTTGGGTCACTGAAACATTACAAGCAGTATGAAGAGAGAGAAAAAATAAAGTTAGTGGTCATATCTTCTTTATAAATTCTGATTTTCAACTTACTCAGCATGTCATACAATGAAAAGTACTTGAGATTTAGAATTAAAATTCCCATATATATATAATCTTAGAAAAAAATTTAAATCTTAACAATGATTGGAATTGTAGTTGATAATGTCTGAGGTCCCTTTCAGCTTTAAATTTATGAGTCTACAATTCAAAGTAGCCCTAAGAGGATAGTTTTTGGACTGATTATCTTTAAACCAAGGAAGAAATGACAGTCAGCTTTACATGAGGGCAAGGATGAATACCTCTTCAACTGTGACCAAGGGTTTATAAATTCAACAATGAAATAATATCTATTTTAAGTCTCTATGGAGTTCAAAGTACAAAGCCAGGAATTTAATATATAAAAGGTTTTTTTTTTGGGGGGGGGCTTTTTCCTACATATGATTCTCCCTCCCCCAGGTACTTACCGTGTAGGAGGGGAATACAGGACAAAATATCTAAAAATACAAAGTATTGAACATAAATTAATTAGACAATTCACAAAACCGTGCTATATTGGCTCTGAAAGAAAATGATATAAATAACAGAAATTAGCTGAGATTTCATGGAGGAAATCACACTTCACTTGGACTTTAAAAGATGCATAGTGATTTAGGACATGGAGAGAAAGACAAGGTTGTTTAAAGCAAAGACAAAAAGTAAGCAATGCCTGGGATCTGAGAAACTGTAGGGCTTCTTAAAATGGCCCAACACTAGTGAAATTGCCAAAGTAATAATAGACAGGTATGTCATATGATCAGGAAACACTTATGTCTGTACTTTATTGTGCTTAAGCTTTTTTTTTTTCAACAAAAATAAGGAAAGACAATTTGGTATGAAGCTGTTTTCTCAGCTGCCATAGCCAACCAGTGAATTATGCCAGTTGGCATAAGTAAGTTCAGCCTGAGAAAGAAAAGAGTCTCTTTTGCATCTGGGAAGAGATGATTTGCTAGCAACATTCCCTGTTGAAAAGGAGAGAATGAAATAGATGAATCTTGGATTCCATTAAAAATTGTTTGCTTACTATAGTTAATTCCAAAGCAGCTTTTCTATACATTAGAATTCTTAATTTAACTCATACCTTTCTCTTAAGGATAGCACTTATTTTCACTTTCCTGGAATAAAATGTATTTGATGATCAATTAAATAAAATAGACAATGTATAATTGAAAGTAGATGTGTTTAAGCCTTGAGTTGAATTGCTTCATAGCTAATCTTGTCCTAGGCTATCACAAATTAAATCCTACGTGAGAATAAGAATCATGGTGTTACTAGATTATGAAGTGACCTGAAAAAACATCTAATGCAACTCCCTTGTTCAATGAATGAAAAACTGTAGAATCAAAGACCATGTAAATTTATAATGGAGGGCTCTCCTCACATAGTTCCCAACCTTTGGTTTCTTCAATTTGAAAATTCCCAGTGTGGAAAGTCCTTCTACCATGAATGCACAGACTTCCTCCCCTGTAATATTAGCCTTATAGAGTTTATTAAGCCACTGAGAGATTATAGGACTTGCCCATACCATCAATATCAGTATTTTTTAGAATAAGGACTTGAAGGAAGGTCTCTTCCTTGATACTAAGACTAGCCTTATAGACCTCTATCCATTTACCATGATCACTCCTATCTCTCTCTTAAATGTGATTATAAATGAACATTTACATATATACATACAGATTATATAAGAATATGTATGTTCAATAGATTCATGAGAGCTCAAGATCTAGTCAAATCACATACAGCTCCAAATTAGAGTGATCTAGACCCTGTTCCTGGGGGAAGGATTTAGGAAAGAGGAAACCCAGGTATTTTTAACATCTTCAATGTTATCATTATGTGTTTTTCTAGTACCAATTTTATGTTTTTGTACATTAAAACTGAACTTGAAATAGAATCCCTAGGCTAAAGTTGGGTGTTAGCTTTAATACAATTTCTATTTTCCTGTCTAAATTGAAAAATTAGAATAAGGGGTATGGCAACAGTACAGTTTATAAATAAATATTGTCTTATCATTATGGAAGTCAAATACCCTACTAATCATTGTATATTATCAGGGGAGAAAATTACCTTTTGAAAAATCATTAAATGTGTAGAGAATTTGGGCAGAATGCTTTAAGGGAAAGAACACTGAGCCTGGAGTGGGAAAACCAAGAATCTAATCCTGGATCAAGAATTTAATAGCCACATAACCACAATATAGGCATGTAGTAGGTGATTGCTGAATGTTTATGAAATTGAATTGAACATAGCCATGGATATCATTTAAATGATCCTTAGTTTCTTAATTTGCAAAGTAGGTGTAAAAATATTTGGACTACAAAATTTTGGCATGGGAGAGGGGGAGAAGTCACTTTGTAAAAAATCACAAATGACCGATTAGATCACACATTTCATCAAAGATTGAGTTCTCAAGTCATAGCTTTTTCTATTTTTAAATCTTAAAAACATATTTTATTACTTTTTATATCAGACTTGCTTCAAAATAGATTGGTTTTTCTTCATCACCTCTTGCAATAAAGAATAAGAAAAAAAAAAAATTCAGTCTAACTAAAATATCAACTGAATCTTAAGACTCTGCCTTGGTCCATATCAATTTTTTCCTTAGATCTGTAAGAAAGAAATGAAATTCATTTTTTCTTTCCTTTGGACCTCTTCTTAGAAGAGTCCAGACTTGGTTATTACATTAAGAGAGTTCTTTTTTGTTTGTTTTCTTATCTTTTTACTTTAATTCTTTCCATTTCCATTTCAATTAATATATTATTCTCCTCGTTTTGCATTGTTTGCTCTTTTACATTTAATCTTTTTTTTTTTTTTATAAGCAATTGGGGTTAAGTAACTTGCTCAAGGTTACACGGCCAGGTATTTTTGGGTGTGGTGCTGAGTATTTGAGCCCGGGATTCGATCCCCAGGTCATCCCGACACTGGAGCTGGTACTCTTACTCGCTGAGCCACCTGGCCACCCCTACATTTAATCTTATAATATACAATGTGTGTGTATAAGAAAAATTCATATTGATATATTCCCTTCAGGTTTGTAAACATTTTCTCTACAAAAACCCTTAATGGTAGTTTATATGAGTATTATTATCACCATTTTACATCTGAGAAAATCAATAATGGGAATTTAATCAACCATGGTCATATGTATAAGAATCTGAGACAAGATTCAAAACCTGTTCTCTCAACCAAGGTTTGCACTCTTTACAGTATTCCATGACACCTCTTTTATGTGTTACATCTTTAGAGCTCAGCTTTCTAAGACTAGTTGGTCAAGGCCTGCTCTACTTCTTTTTTTTATCTTGCATGCCTCATTTTTCATTTTGATTTATATGCATTATTCTGCCACTCTACAATCTTAAAATCATTCCCAAAGGCAGAACAAGAATTTTGTTATTTTTCTTCCAACCCCTTCTAACATTATAACTTAAACACTAGAAATTTATGATCATGTTTCCTTTCTTTTCCTGAAGTGCTATACACAAAACATATTAAATGATACCTTTGTGGATGATTCACAAGGGAATATTGCAAATTAATATAGTCCTCCACTTCAGTTCTTCAGAGATTTTAATGCCCAATGACATGAGGGCATAATGCTTTACTGGGTATTACATCCCCAGTTTCTTCAAGAGATTGTTGTCTAACATGGATCCAAGGTCTCTCACCATCTATCCATGTTACCCTTTTCTTATCATTCTCCAGATTACTAATACCCTCTAAATTGTTTCACTAGGAATTTATAACAATATGCTATATGAGGACTGACCAGGACAGAGTATAAACAATGAGATTATTACTTCCTCATTTCTGTAAGCTATGTCCCTTTTCCATGAAATTCAAGGTTGAACAAAGTATTTTAGATGCCTTATCATGCTATTGAATCTTATAGAATTTATAGTTCTGTAAGATCTCCAAATCTCTTTTCAGACAAATTTAATTCTGGTCATATCTCCCCAATTTTGAACTTTTGAAGGTTTTTTTTTTTTTTGCTCATGTATTACTTTACATTTCTTCCTATTGAATTGAATCTTAATAAAGTTAGCCCAATTCTCAAGTCCATTGAATGCTTTTTTGGATCCTTTCTCTATCATTCAGCATATTAGCTATTTTTCTAATTTGTTTCATATGCAAATGCAATTAATCAGTTTTTCTTTTTTTAAGGGGGGTAGGCAATTTTATTGCCCTTAAGTTCACTTGATATACTCATAGGAAGAAATTACTGATAATGATGGTCGATATTTTATAAAGGTAACAAAACTAGGTCATTCCTTGAAGAAGTATAATAAGCTTTCATTGACATAATTAGGATTATTCTGGCCATAAGATGAGCAAAAATAAGGCACATGCAGATTTACATATCTAAGCTTGCAATTAGAACAACAGTTAGTGTTGCAGAGATCAATTGGAAGCCACAGATCAGAGTAATTATAGAATATGATCCCTAGTCTTATTCAAGATGGCAAAAATGGAGTAGGGGAGAAGAAGAGATATCCCATCTCTTAGAACATTTAAGGAAGTATAAGCCATGAGCCAGAAGGTGATCAGAAGGTGATGAAGAACCAAGCTCTTCACCATCTTGGGGCGGGGGGGGGGGGGAAATAAAGGAAGTTTTTTTTTTATATCACCATCAGCCATTAACCTTATCAATGGAACTTCCAACTAAGAATACAATTCCCATTCCATCAATCCTTTAGATTGTTTCAGGAGGATCCAGGTGGAAGAAAGTAGGGTAGAGACACACTCTACAGACAAACGTGGATATAAATAGGCAGCTAGTAAATTCCAAAAGCAGCTTTAAGGAATGTGACCTCTGATACAAAAAAAGACATGTGTGTGTGTGTGTATATACACATATCTATATATTCACACATATATATGTATGTATGTATAATCAAAAGAGAACTTGCACTTTAGTAATTATAAACTGAGTTTTGTAAAGATACCATGAGAAGAAAAGGAAATCAGTTCTATAAAGTACTGAAATTATAAATTGTCTTACCCAAATGTGTGCTTCATTACCATTTTACTCAGAGTTTGTGCTCTTTCTCATGGTCATTATATATATTTGTGGAAAAGTTCATGCTAGATATATGTGGAAGAATATTTTTGGACCTACTGTGTTTTATTTTTGTATCTGCCTTTGCCTTGCGCTAATTATATCTAGTGGCCTCCTGATAATGGGAAGCACACCAGTGTGAGCTTATGAGCAGCAATGTTAGAAGTGAGTAGTCACAGGATACCTTTAGAACCTTATAGAAACAGCCTCCCTCTATGTATCTAATGGGAACATGAATTAGTGGAAGGATGCCCAGGGCATGCTTTTATCCAAATTGCTGATAAATGTGTTACTGTGCAGGGTCAAATCTAGATCCATTTGACATTTTCCTAGAGTCTTCTTGACAAGTTGAAACGGTACCACTAATGACTACACATTGGGTCTGTCCAAATTAGTTTAATTATATCATCATCTACTTCATATATACCCACACTTTTCTACTTCTAACAACAGCATTATAACAAATATTCATAGTTGAACAAAATAAAATTCTGTATCAGCAGTGTTTGAAAATATATGTCTCACTCTCACTATGAATCTTGATTCCATCCCTTTTTTCTGTAAGGTAGTGTATAGCACATTTTATCCTTGTTTCTCTGAAATTGTGGTTGGTCATTGGATTGGTTTTTATTGAATAGATTTTTCTCTTTTTGCCTACAATTCCTTCAATATTTTTCAGGTTTCTCTGAAACTCTTCATTTAGGTGAATGTATACCTTACAATTTCATAGAAATTATTGATTATTTCATTCAATTTTAACTGACTCTTATTCTTTCTAAGTAAATAACCATACCATCTGTAATAATACCTGTCTTTGTTGCCTATACTTGTTTCCTCAATTTCTTTTTCTTATCTCATTGCTTATAATTATTATTTCTATCACTATATCAAATAGGAATGATGATAATACATATCCTTTCATTACCAGTAATCTTACTGGAAAGGTCTTTACTTTGTCTCTGTTACTGATTATATTGGTTCTTGGTACTAGGTAGGTACTACTTGACACTATTGTTTTGAAGGAAGAAATGAACATTAAGGCTATTCATGAAGTTTTTATCTGTTCTCTCTTTGGCAAAGAGAAAACTCCAACAAATATCTGAATAATTTTAATCTACTAATTATTATATTGTACCTTCATGCTATACTTGTGATCTTTTGCCTAAATATGTTTAATTTTCTATTTCTCCAAGTGAACTGTGGTATACTCCCATGGTGCTAACAAAATTCATGTCTATTTTTTTACCTCCCTTTCTATTCTTCTCATTCATTTCCAACCAGTTCTAATTATCAAGGTTCCAATCTCTACCTAATAGATTTTCTCTGATATATTGCTTCCTGCCCTTTATGTACCCGTTTCTTTTGAATAAGCCCAAATGTGATTCTCTAACGTTTGGGAATTTTTAGACAGACATTTGAGGCCATGTATTATGACAATCAGTTCACCAGCATTTATAAAATAACTACTATTTCTTAGGCATTGTTAGACACTGTTACAAGTCCACTGATTCTCCAGCAATATGTAGTAACCTGAATATTCCTCTCTTCAGATGGACAGCTCTTAATTGATAGGAGTCTGGCCAGTGTCCCAAGAAGTCTGGTTAAAATGAACTGACTTTTCTTTTAAAGCAGAATGTGTTGCAAAGACACTTAACTTCCCATTCTCTATCAATGTAATGGCAAGCAAACAAGTACTTACTGCCTTGTTTCAGTTTAACCTTGCCCTTGATTATATCAAGTCTTTGTTAAGAAACAGAATTTGTGTAACCCACAGTGGGATGAACTTGCTGATGTAACAGGAAGGGGAAGAACAGGGAGGAGCTAATGACCCTATATAAGGAGAAGCCCAAGCTGTGCTAGAGCAGAACTGAGAAGGGTAACAGTTGTGGAGGCCAGGCACTCTGTCTGTTCAGTTTTGTTTCTGATACTTTGTACAGAAACCCTGGAATATTCTGGAAGCTCTAAAAGATGATTTTCTTTTTGTTTATTTACAGAAGTCATAGAGGAGGGTTTCAGAGGTCCTGGGACTTTACTGATGATTTGTGTTGATTTCTAGGTCTTTGTTTGTGGGTCTCTGTTGATTTCACAGGCAGATAGTAAATTGATGATGGTGCTGGCAATGTGCATGAATGTTGCTTTGGCTTTGTGAAACGTTGTCTTCCCAGAAACAGAAAGGATTTGAGGTAGACTGGACACTGTGAGTTTCAATATGGAACTGGACAAAGATCTGGATGAGAAACTGAGAGCTGCCTACCTATGAATCAAGGTGATGATTGGGTAGATTCAGGCAGGAGCTGGACCCATGGAAGAGGAACCATGGAATTTGGGACCCAGCCCAAAACCAAGATGAAAAGACCTCCACTTGGGTAATTAATGTTGACTGAAAAGATCATATTTTACTGTGGCTTAGGGATGGGTGAACTTTGTACTCTGTACCTTGTACCTCTTAAGGATAATTGAATTAAGGATGATTGTAAACTAATCTCCAATCAAGACGAAAGAAGACTTTTTGACTTACAGATTGAGACAATGTGACCTAGGGGTCGAGAACTTTAACCTTTGTACTTTGTGTCCCTTAAGAAGGCTTGCTCCTTAAGGATAACTGAGTTAAGGACTTACTGAATAATATCTTTTGTTTAAAACTATGTGGCCACTTTGGTGAAAACCATATGGCCCCTCTTGTGATAAATTTTAATGTTACAACATTTTGCATGCTTTGGTTTCTGTGAATGTTTTTGCCTTTGTTTACTACTGAATAGAGAGCTCACCATACTATGTAATCAGATCCTTAGAGCTATCCACAGCAGCAGTCCTCTGAAAAGCTGCTAGTGCTTGGTTTTACAATTGGCAAAACCTAGTTGGGAGGAATGCTTTTCCCTGGTATTTGTGTGTGTGTGTGTGTGTGTGTGTGTATGCACACACAATAAATACAAGGTAACTGAGGAAGGAGTTACACTTCATATACAAATGGGAGTTAGCAAATAATATTTCTACAGTCAGTCACTAAGCATTTATTAAGTGCCTGTTATCGTCCAGGTATTTGTTAAGCGTTTGGTGTTACAAAGGAAGGCAAAAAATGAGCAAATACTATTAAAGAGTTGACAATCTAATAGGGAAGAGAAAATGAAAACAATTTCATACAAACAAAAGACAAATTGGAAATAATCAAGAAAGGGAAGACACTAAAAAGAAGATACTTTACCAGAAACTTTATGGAAGCTAGGAGTTGGAAATGAAGAGGGCAAGAGTTCCTGGTCTCTGGGACAACCACTGAAGAGAGGAACAGTAAGGTGGCCAATATGAGAGTATGCAGAGAAGAATGAGGTATAAGAATATGGGGAAAGTAGCAAAGGACCAAGTTGTGAAGGTCTTTAAAAGCTAAACAGAGGACTTTATTTATGATCTTTGAGGTATTTACTGTCATATTTCCAACCTACTATTGATGAGCCTCTATATTTAGCAAGACTGGTCCACAGAAAAGTCACAGTTAGTTTCTAGGAGCATAACCTGGAAGAATTTTCACTCTGAGTAATATCCTTTGAGATCCCATTGTTATTAGCATGTCTTAATGAGGTATTAGAGTACAATTTTGTGCAAGACAATGTGCTTAGGGGAAAATAGGGGATGTTGTTTTCATCAAAAAGGGGGAGGAGATTGATATTTTTGAAGATGTTTGTTTCAAAGGAATAATGCTAAAAATTTAGCCTAGCGCTCTTTCGATTCAAAACTTTAAATGGCTCCCTGTTAAATTCCACATATTTTAAAAATTCTATGTCTGCCATAATCTGACGTCAACCAATATTTCCAGCCATATCTGATACAAGCATGAGTTCTATGCTTCAGCCAAAACCATACATTGAATATTATGTTCTGTCTCATTTCTTTGCTCACACCACTTCTTGAATGTGTCCTTAGTGATTTCCCTTCTCTTATCTGCTCATTCTCTTATATGCTATTATCCAAAGTTTAAATCCATTGTCACCTCATCCAGGGAGCCTTCCCTGGTCCTTCTCAATTCTCTCATAAAATTTTGCTCATACTTCCCATATGCATTTATTTGTTTTTATGTTTTTACATACATACCTACTAGATTAAAAATCTCCATGAAACTTAATAATAGGGCTTGGTCTCATATAAATAATACTTTTTTTTTCTTTTTCCCCTTTACAAATCAATTGCTTTAAGAAAATTTTAATCTTATTCTTAGTTTTATTTTGTTATTAAATCATATTCATTTCTGAATATGTATCCTGCTCCTTTTTTTGACCTGGGGAAAATGCATTTTAACAAAAACCATGAAAGTAAAAGTTTCAAAAACTCTCACAATTATCTCCAATATCTATTAAGTCCCACAATATCTATGTTCCTCTATCTTTGAAATTAGAGGAAATAATATATTTCCTTAATGTTTCTTCAAATTTGAATTGGCTCATTATTATAATTTCCATAGACAATACATCCACTTCTCATCACATATAAAACTACCACTATGGATGAGGCCCTGTAGCAGCAAGCACCCCAAGCGCGTCCTCAGGGTTTGCTGCCCATACAGGTTCTTAGATCTGCTTTGTTAAAGGAAAGCAGCTCAAAATGGGTCAACAAGCTTACTTTAATCAGTCAGACATATATTGTTTACCTTGTTCAGGGGAAAAAGGTCAGCACCCCAAACTTCAGAATATACAGACAGAATTATCAAGACATTAACAGATCAAGTAGACAGCTTTCCAAACTGTCCAACCATTACATCCATACCCAGTCAACATCTGGGTTTCCACATCTGGGTTTTTTCAAAGCCGGGGGACTCTCAACAACGGCTTCCCAGAATTCAGATCAAATCACAGAACACTTCTCAAAGTGAGTCCCAAAACAAAGCTACACATCAGGGCTTATATAGCCTTCTCCTGGCTCAGAGAATGTAACAACCTTTTGGACCCACTGGCCAATCAAAAAGTATCTACTGAAAAACAAGCCTCCCTCCCCAGGCTTCTGGTGCACTTTAGCCTAGGGGCAGGGAAGATCTTTAAAATTTACATTCGCATTACAGGCCCTTATTGCTTCTTGCTAGGACTCTTAAAATAGTCTTCATTTGTCTCCCTGTCTCACATTTTCCTTTAGAAGTACAGAATTTTATCTGGGACTTGAAAGAAGTTGGGAAAGGCAAGGAGCAGAGATGAGGAAGGAGAGCATTCCAGAAATTGAGGGCAGCCATTGAAAATGCCTATGGTTCAGAGATGTAGTGTCTTGTGCAGGAACAGTATGGAAGCTATGTGGGTGCAGTGTATTAAAGTACTGGAAATGTTGAAGGGGTAGCTTATAAAAAGTTTGAATGCTTGAGATTTGATCCTCAAATAGAGGAGTACTCTCTCAACTAGAAGTCTACTTACAGGGAAAAGAAGGAAATAAAAAATGTCACATTGCATCAGACCAATGATCCAACAGGTTTGGTCTTTTCCTTTTTACCAAGGAAGTGAAGTAAAAAAGCACTGTGCAAGTGACTACAGCTAAATTGTATTTTAAACTATTCCTAGCTTTTAATTTCGAGTCTTTCTGAGTTTATATTTAAGGTTTCAGAACTCAAACTTCACATAAAATAATTTGTGTACATGTATATGTATAGGTATGTGTGTATGTACACACACATATATATACATTCATACTTCATACATATGTATATATGCACATACATAATTATAGCTAAGTGGTGCAGTGGAGGGAGTGTCAGACCTGGAGTCAGGAATATTCATCTTTGTGAGTTCAAGTCTTGCCTCAGACACTTACTGGCTATGTGATCCTGAGTAACTCACTTAACACTGTTTTACCTCAGTTTCCTCATCTCTGAAATAAACTGGAGAAGGAAATGGCAAACCATTCCATTGTCTTTGCCGAGAAAACTCCAAATGACGTCATAAAGGGTTGGGAATGACTGAAAGGAATAAATAACAATAACAACAGCAAAAATTTATACATAATATGAAATTCAAATATTACTAAAAAGTTAAAAAAACTAGTATATTGTATCATTTATTCACCAACTTATTTCCAGTAATTTGCTATGAGGAATGGGGACTTAGATTAGAAGCCATTTCTTACAGTTCTGGGACTATATATATTACTCACATTCACCTATGCAAGCCATGCTTTAAACTTTTGGTTGACAAATTAATTCAGTATTTTTTATCAGTGACTTCCATGAATTGTCTCCTGACTTAGTTGAGGCATTTAGGCAACCTGAGCCTCATAGTTTTTATCTTTCAGTATAGAGAACATATATGTGGTTCCGTGTCTGAATGTTCTGACAATTCATATGAACCTAGTTGTAAAATATCTTGTGCCCCTTCAAGAGAAACATACTTGATAAATATAAGTATATCACATTAAATTATGAAGCAAATTCTGTTGCCATGGTAACTTTTTGGGAAGCATGCTTTATTTTCAAAGTATTTAGCCTACTGTACTGAACCTCAAATGTAGACTGTAACAAAATGTTGATATCAGACCTCATTACACATTCCTGCCTTTATATAGGTCATCTTTGAATCAATGTGATTTATCAAGGTATGGTAAGAGCTTATTACACATTAAAAGTTTTTTTTTAATTTTTAAATTAAATTAATTTAATCTAATTTAAATTGAATATATTTAAATTAAATTGAAAATAGGTTTACTATTGGTAATACCTACATTGTAAAATGTGGGCCAATAGACAGAGGCTTCTATCAGATGACATTTTAATATTGATAATAGGTATCATTTAAAATGGTCAGATTGTTTTTTGGGATTTTTTTATTGGCTTTTTTATTTTTCTTTTAAGACAGAAAGAATAAAACATCTATTAGAAATAGGCTGGACGTAAGTTAGGCTTATCTCGACATTTTGATTTAATTCAAATGTAGGCATATAACATATTTCTATTACCATGTGGCAGCCAGGGGATTTGTAGAGTAATATTGTCAGTATCCTAAGATCTAGCACAATCACACCCTCTGTATTAATAACCTAGCTCATTTGAATTTACAGATTAAAAATACATTAAACAGCATTGTTATTTCAAAGAAAAATCTGTTACGACTAACAATGGAGCTTACTGGCTTTTCATGACTATACTGTAGACAAGGAAAAATAGCAGGCTACCTCTGCTGCCTAAAAAGGTGAGAAGCCCCAACCTTGATGACTTCTAGCATACCCATGCTCCTGTATCTGAAAGGCAGCACCCCCTGTGTTAGAAAGGTACAGAACTCTCAGCTTGGAACTTTCCTTTTGCTTTTGTCCTCTTTTCTCAGGTCAAAATTAATGAACTTTGATTTTGCTCTGTGAATGTAGAATTTAGAGATTTTTCAGTATAATCTCCTATATCCTTAAAGCTTTCTGGAGATTTGCTGGAGAAAGTATTCATATTACAGTTTATATGCATGACCTCAGGCTGGCATTTAAAGCAGAGCCCTTCACCATATGTTTCCCACTTACCCTTCCAGATTCATTTTGTGTTACCCTCCTTCCAGCTGTTTTCCAGAGAAAAACTGATTCAAGAACTCTTTCATATCTACAGTATTCCCTGTCTCTGTGACCTTGAAAAAGTAGACCCTACGTCAGGAATGCATTCTCTTCTCTTCTGCCCTGTGAGATTATAGTTTCCTTCAAAATACAACTTAGGTGCTACCTCAGACACATAACTTGATGATTACTATGCTCTCCATCTTGAAATTCTTTATATATACACTATGTATATACCCAAGAAGAAGATCTACTCCTTGAAGGGCAAGCTTTTTAATTCCAAGGAGCTAGCACAGAGACCTGTATTTTAAAATAAAGCAAAACCAGCCCAACTTGGACACAGACACACACACACACACACACACATACACACCTGTAATACCAGTTCCTGGATTAGAGTGAGGCGGGTGGATATCTTGAGCTCTGGAATTCTGAACTTCAGTACACTAAGTCAATCACTGTTAACACTAAGTTGGGCATTAAGATGGCGAAGTGCGGAAAAAAAAAAAGATGGTGAAGTACACTAGGGAGGTGGAGAAAGGTAGGGACAGTCAAATCTCCAGTGACAATCAATATAGTGATCAACTTGTGAGTATCTTCAATTTTCAGCTTGGGTGAAGTGGGGATATTCTAAAACAAAATAAGTCAATACAACAACCTAAAGACAAACCAAGCCCAAACAATAAGACACCTGCTTATTAGAGTGAAATGAATGGACATTTTGAGTATGTCTGATCCATCTTTGGGTATAAGTGAGACCAGATAACCATTGAAATCTCTTGCAACTATTAAATTTCATGATTCTCTGACCCCACTCAGATATCACAATAAGTATTGGGAATTTGATTTCTCCAGTGTCATAAGTTTAAAAGCTACTTATCATTGACCTGGAGATGAGAATTCTGGCCTGTAATTTTAAAAAACAACATCTATAAATCAAACATATAAGTTCTTAAAAAATCATACAGTGTAGAGTTAGAAGGGACAATAGAGATTATCTGGGTAGTTGAATATTCTCATTTTGCTAATATGACAACTATTACACAGAATGTTTAAGTGATTTGCAGAAGAACATATATGTAGTATGGTGAAGATTGAAGATCTGTATGTCAGTATTCTGACTGCAAAAACACTAAATATCCTTCCTCCTTACCTCCTCTTCCTATGTTCTGTTTTTCTTCGAGACTTATATAAAATTTTCACCTTCTATAGGAGACTTTTTTCAATCCCCACTCACTGCTACTTCCTTCTTCACTATGGTTACTTCAGTCATTTTGACTTTTTTCCTGCCACTGGACTTCCATAACTCAGGAAGATGGCATAAGGCTGACAGCTTTGCATAACTCTTCCTCACTTATATCCAATTCTTGAGCAAATCAAGATATCATTTGTACTGTTGTCTTTGAAAACCAAGGACAAATAACATGATAACAACCTTCCATCTGCTCTGTATGGACCATGTATGTACCTATTTATCTCCCAGATTAGAATATTGTCTCCCAAATAGGTATGTGAACTTCTTGTAGACATGGGCTACATTTTTTTTCCTGTATTCTCAGTGCTTAAAACTATTTTTGTAATGTAGAAAGCATTTAATAAATCCTTTTTCCTGATTTATATATTTTTTCTAACCAACCATATTTTCTTTGCTACCAATCTTTTCCTTTCTTCTCTTTTAGGAGCTGGTGAACAAATCCGATGCAGGTAAAAGAAATCCCAATTTGGATCACTGTAGAAAATAACAGATTGGAAGTGATATTGCCAGACAGCAATGCCAAGGCAATTAGAAGCATGAATTTCCCACTGATCTTTCCAAATTGGGCATTGAGAAACACACACAAACATCCAAATGGTTGAATGGGCATATAATGGACCACCTACAACAATGCAAGTACATTGTACATATTAACTGTTGTGGGAATGGGGGGGGGGGAAGATAAACTTAGAAGAAACCAAACCAAACGGCATATATGGCTTTGAGTTCAGACTCACAACCACAAATCTCTCATGACCTCGAATTCTGTGGGAATGTATGCTGCATCTGGAAAAGGGGTCAGACTTGTGTCCTCTGGTATTGAACAGAATTGACACAGACAAATTTAAGGACAACTGATAAGAAAACACAAATGAACATCATGGAATTAGCCCCATGACTATTAAACCATTTAATAAAAATTATGTTGTTTTTTTTTTTGCTTTCACTTTTTCATTTTATTATCCTTTGCTTTTGAAGAAGACATGAGTTTAAAAGAAAACATAAAACGGGACAGTTTAATATATTTATATCATTTATCTTGAGAGGGAGCATGACATGATGCATAGAGGGCCAGCCTCAGAGTGAAGGAAACTGAAGTTGAAATTCTACCTTTGAACTTCAGAACTTAGTGATTATGTGTTGTTGGACAATTCCCTTGCCTTCTCAGTAACAATTCAGCAATTCTCTAAGTCTGTATGTTGCAGAGCATTTGAAGACATCATCTCATTGGTAACTCCTTGTCCAAATAAAGTCACAAGAATGTCCCACACACATGTCTATGTGTGTGTCTATGTATGTATAGGTTTGGTTGTTGAGAAATTTGAGTCATTTAAAACCTTTGAATTATATACAAGTATGGATTCTGAAAATTGGTATTTGCTCAAACCAAAACTCTGTTTTTAATATATGAACTTTAGTCTTTTATCAAAATATAGTACAGTAGCAGTCTCAAAAAAAATCATTAACAGTAAAATACTGTCCAAAGTTTTTATAAAAGAATATTTTTTGTAACCATAAAACACTGCCAGATGCCCAACAGGGACTGCACACTATGTTGGAACAAAAATAGTCCTGAGATATACTTTCAAAGTTGAGCACCTGCTGTAAAATAACCATCTGCGTTTAACTGTAATTTAATTATAGGTTCATTCCTTTTGTGTACACTGGAAGGTTCTCGTAGGTCTTCCCCAGTTGGTCGGCAATCAACTTTTGGCATTTTGTAAAAGAAACAGGCATGTTCTCTTAATAACACCTGCTAACTCTGTCTCACTGCACTTTTTATAAGGGACTTCTGGGATTTCATGGTGGCATTGATAGGCAAAATAAAATTATTAAACCGGGAATCAAAAGCTGCATTAATTAATCATCTGCCTTAGAAAGCTGATGCCCTTGGTTTGCTGTAGGCTATGACTCTGTCTACATGTGCAAAATGACATGGAGAATTAAGGCAATTACCTGGATTACTCAGGTGTCCAAACACTTTGGGCTTATTCTAGTATTTCATAGGTTAGTGTATAGGATTCCTTGGCCTGGATTATTCAGAAAACTGTTTCAATTCTCTTTCCTTTGTGATTAATGGTGCATTTGCCTCTGTCTACATTTTATAAGATGTTTAAATAGTCATACATATATGAGTATTTTATACACACACATATCACAATCTCTATATCTATCTATCATTCATCTATCTATCTATAATCAAGAATTGTTCAAAATAACAGGTAAAATTTATACTTTAATACTCTCAGATTTTTATAAGTACTAAGATAAAGAAACAAATGCATGATCATTGCATATCAAATTTCTGAGCCTAAAGGGACCAGTTAATCCAAAATGTATTTGTACAATAATTCCCTCACTATGATAATTTCCAAGGTGGTATTCAGTCTCCATTTGGACCCTCACTGACCAGAAGCTCAATACCCACCAAGGCAGTCCATTCCATTTCTGTATAACATATTTAAAAGAAAACTTTCCCTATATTCAACCTAAATTTCTTTCTTTGAATTCTCTCCATTCTAATGTTGTCCTTTGAGAATAAACAGAACAAGTCTAATCCTGTCTTCCATGTGACAATTCTACAAATAATTGAAGAAAACTAAAATATCCTTCCTAAGCAATCAGCAATTAAACAGCAATCAATAAATATTTGGAAAACACTGTGTGCCATGGATTCTCCTAAGCAAGGCGAAAGGTGAATACAAAGAAAAAGAAAAAAAAGAGCTAGCTTTCTAATGGAGGAGACATGTATAAAACTGTACATACGGGATAAATAAAGAATGTTTAAAAAGTGACATTAGAAGTTATGGTACTAGATCTATCTTCCCCATACTAGTCTTTCCCATTTTCTCCAAGTGGTTATCATATTATGTGATGAAGAGACCCTTTACAATCCTAGTTGCCATCCTCTGGATTCTTTCCATATTTTAAATATCTTGAAAATAAGGTGAGACCAGGGCAGAACACAATACCAGCATAATCTTGGGTGCTCTGCATCTCTTAAACCATAGCAAGACTATATTACCTCTTTTCACTTCCATATTGCTATTGATAGATGTTGACCTTGTAGTTGATTAAAACCCCAATATTTTGAAATGAATCTGTGTATAGCCATACCTCACTGTGGACATTATACCTATAAAAGCAATTACTCACAATGTAAGTAAAAAACTGTACCTTTATCCACATTCAAGTTCATCTCATTTGATTTGAACAACTTTTCTAGCTTGTAAAATTATTTTAAATTCTGAATCTCTCATCCAAAGTATTAGCAAAATATTTCAACTTTGTTTCACCTGAAATTTTACAAGCATGCCCAGATGATCATAAAATTATAGATTTAGTGGTCAAAGAGATCTTTGAAGGCAATAATTTCAATCACTTTCTTATACAGATGGAGAAACTACAGTATAAAATTTATATGACTTGTTCAAGGTCAATAGAAAATAAATGTCTACAATGATATTTGAACTTAGTCCTACCTGACTGTAAGTCCAAGGCCTGCCTGCTATGCCATGATGTCATGTATGACTTTATCTAAGCTATTGATAAAAAAGCTTCAGTCACGTTTAGCTCTTTGGTGTACTGCACTGAAAATTTCCTTCTCGGATGTGTAAAAAAAATATCCACTTTATATAGGCTGGTATGGTTTTATTTTGAAGAAGCCATTCCCAGGATTTTGATGGTTGGGAAAAAAAAAACATGAGGCAGCATGATATTGAGGCGTTTTAAAGTGAAGAATTGGGTATAAGAGGGAGCTTGTGATGAATGGCATATATTCTGAATTCAAGTAAAGTATAAGAAAGGTATTCTGGTGAGAGAAAGTGAAGAGTGGGTGGAATAGATGTGTCGATGACAGAAAAGAAAGTTTGGAACAGCTGCTGTGGTAAGTGCCATAAAGAGTCAATCAGGGAAGAATAACATGATTAGTGTGAAACAGAAAGAGACCGAGTGATATTAAATAACATATTTAGAGTGAACATTCAACAAGTCTATGTGACTTCCTCCAGCTGTACTTAGCAACACATGAGAAAGCAGAGAAAACAGATGGTGGGAGAAAACCAGGATTAGGTTTTGGAAATGTATGAATGGTGTTAGGATAATGGGGCAGGACATTTAAGTGAAGAGAACAATGTAAAATGAAGTAACTGAACTCTAGGACTGTTCTTTTTGTTCTTTTTTTTTAAATAACGTTAGAAAGTAAGAGAAGAATGAGGATGATGACCTGGGAAAGTGAATACTGGTAAATTGAAAGGAGGCTGTGGTGAGAATTGACAATAAGCTAGAGGGTTGAGTCACAGGGAAAGATGGAACAAACAGAGGTTATTTTCTAATAGAGGAATTGGATTTAAGAGTTATGAAAATAGAACACTTGTGGATGATGATATAAGGTCAAGAATTTGGTCACCCCTGAGTGTGATTAAAGTGGTACAAATCACAGAAACTAAGAAAGATGGTGAATTGGAAAGCACGGGTACTTGAGAAGATATTAATATATAAACTAAAATTTCCAGCTATAAGGCCACATTCTGCTCTCTTCTTCATGAAGCTATGTTGGCCCTTGGTTATCATATTTCCTCTATCATATGTTCATCAAACATCTTTCCAGATTATTGCCAGGAATAACAGAGAAGTTGACTGATTTATAGCATGCATAATCCATTCTCTGACTTTTTAATGAAAATCTGGATAAAATTTGACTTTCTATGGTTCTGTATGTTACACTTCTTTCCTCTTATGATCTTTCAGAATCACTGAAAGTAGCTTAATAGCCACACATGTCAATTGTTTTCTTTACTCAAGATTTCATTTGGTTTATTTGACTTACACTTATCAAAGATGACTAGATGAGTATTGGAAATTGCTATATATAGGCAGTTATACTGTTGGACATTGAGTCAGAAAGAACTAAGTTTGAATCCAAAAACATGTCTGACCCTTGTCCTGTCATTAAATCTATTTGAATCTCAATTTCTTTATCTGTAAGTGACAGCACCTACCTCACAGGATTATGAGGATTAAATGAGAAACCAAGTTCAGTGTGTTGCAGGCCTTAATGCAAGCCTACATAAATGCTACTTATTATTATTGAATTATGGTTATTTGTGTTTTGTCCATTCTGGAAGCATATCATTCTCTTTGGAAGAGAAAGGTGAAATTGCATTATTTGAAAAGCAGTTTTCATTATCCCGACCATCCAAATTCTATCTCTATTTTTTATATTTTCATTTTTCTTAATGTAACTAAAGAAAGCCTTTTTATTCTCTGTTTTTCTTAGCAGATAACTCATTCTGTGAGTTATCCTAGATGTCACAAGTCTTAAAAAATGCTACTACACCTTTGTATCCATACCCCATTACTCTCTCTCTCCCTTTGGTCTCCTATGTATATATTTTAAACTGTGCATTTACAAAAATGTCTCTAGACAATTGATAATTGTTACTCTTTACCACTCTTTACAATTATTATTCTTTGTGTCTTCAGAATAACTTTCTTAAGAATTTGGGGGGGTGGAGTCAAGATGCACAGTTGAAGCAGGACCTCCCTGCTGCTCCGTCTTCCACCTTCCCCAATCCATGTAAGGGGACTCTGAACAAACTTTGGAGCTGCAGAACCCACAAACTGACACAGAGAAGCTAACCTCTGACTGAGGACAGCCCGGCAGGCCAGCAGGAATTGGCCAGTGTAGTGCTCTGGGAACTGAGCCCAGCCCCATTCCAAGGCTTTAGCCCCAGGGTGGGCCTGACCAGTCACTGCCCAGAGCAACTCCAGATCAACAGCAGCTGTGGCCTTTTCCAGATTTATCAACACATAGATGCGAAGGACAAAGTGAGAGGTCAGTGCAGTCTGGACTTTGGCACCCAGTAAGTGAGAGTGCATGGCTTTTGCCCCCGGGGCGAGAAGCGGCTGAGACATCTACACAGACAGCCAACACTACATGGCAGCTTCAACTCCTGGCCTGCAGAGTGTAGGGGGACCAAGCACCAGTCGGAGGGGTAATTGCTCTTGCTTTAAACTTCTTGGATCTGCATTGCAGTCTAGGGTGGAGGTCCTGGGGTGTGTGTCCCCCTTGCCAGAGTGTGTGAAGACCTCAGATACGACACCCATCTAATACCTCCTGCAGCTGAGAAAACCCTAGCATTTGGGACGAAAGATCCCCTGTCTGGTGGCAGAGTCCTACTGTGGCAAAAAGCCCAGGGGTCAAGTGACTGAGGGGCAACATGATGAGGCAAAGGAAAAAAAGCAGACAGAAGATTCCAATGTTAGACTCCTATTTTGGGGATAAAAAGGAGCAAAGCACGGAACAGGAGGAAGACAGTGAAGTCAGAACTCCTGCACCCAAAGCTTCAAAGGAAAATACGAGCTGGTTACAGGCCATAGAGGACCTTAAGAAGCAGATAAGAGAAGTGGAAGAAAAATTAGGAAGAGAAATGATAACAATACACGAAAATTACAAAATGAGAGTCAACAGCCTGACTGAGGAAAATACCACCTTAAAAAAATAGACTAACTCAAATGGAAAAAGAGGCTCAAAAAGGCAATGAGGAGAAGAATGTCTTAAAAAGCCAAATTTACCAGATGGAAAAAAATCTCAAAAGCTCCCTGAGGAGAATCCTTGCTTCAGAATTAGATTGGAGGAAATGGAAGCTAATGACTTTATGAGAAATCAAGATGCTGTTAAACAGATCCAAACAAATGAAAGAATAGAAGGCAATATGAAATATCTCATGGGAAAAGCCACTGACCTGGAAAATAGATCCAGGAGAGATAATTTAAAGATTATTGGACTACCTGAAAGCCATGATCAAAGTCAGAACCTAGAAATCATCCTCCAGGAAGTTCTCAAAGAAAACTGCCCTGATGTTTTAGAACCAGAGGGTAAAATAGAGGTTGAAAGAATCCACCAATCACCTCCTGAAAAAGATCCCCAAAAGAAAACCCTTAGGAATATTATAGCCATTTCTGGAATTCCCAGATTAAGGACAGAATATTACAAGCATCCAGGAAGAAACAATTTCAATATTGTGGAAACACAATCAGGATAACCCAGGATCTGGCAGCTTCTACACTGAGGGATAGAAGGGCTTGGAATATGATATTCAGGAGGTGAAAGGAGCTGGGATTAAACCCAAGAATCACCTACCCAGCATGTTTAAGGGGAAAATATGGTCATTCAGTGGAATAGAGGACTTTCCAGCATTCTTAAAGAAAAAAACAGAGTTGAACAGAAAATTTGACATTCATATACAAGAAGCAAGAGAAGCATGAGAAGGTAAACAGGGAAAAGAAATCATAAGGAACTTATCAAAGTTGAACTATTAACATTCCTACATGGAAAAACAATAATTGTAACTTATGAAACTTTTCTCAGTAATTGAAGGGAATAGAAATATACATACATACATATATATATATATATATATAAGGGTAGGTGGGCATATGAATACATATGTGAATATGTGTATATATGTTTAAAGGTATACATAGATAGAGGGCACAGGACCAATTTAACAGGAAGGGATGATACTTAAAAGGTGAAATTAAGAGGTGAGAGAGGAATATAATGAGAGGATATGGGGAGAGACAGAATGGGGTAAACTGTTTCATATGTAAGTGGCAAGGGAAAATGGTTACAATGGAGGAGAAGAATGGGAAGGCAAGAAGGAATGGGTCAACCTTATTCCCATTGAATTTGGCTTGAGGAGGGAATGAAATAAAGACTAAATAGGGTATGTCACCCTCCAGCAGAGTTGGGGGGGGAAAGGGATGAGAGGAGGGATGATGGAATGGAGGGCAGGCTGGGGGGAGGGAAGTTGTAAGCACCCACTTTTGAAAAGGGATGGGATCAATGTAGAGAATAGAACAAGGGGGAGGTGGGATAGGAGGGAGGTAAATATAGTCAATCTTTTACAATATATCTACTATGTTATTGTTTTGCTTTAACCACAAATGTATAACCTATACTGAACTGCTTATGTTTACAGTAAGGGTGGGTGACCAGGGAGGAAGGGAATGAATCTGGAATTCAAAGTTTTAAAATCAAATACTCAAATATATATACTATTATTAATACTATTTTACATGTATTTGGGAAATAAGATATACAGGCACTGGGGCATAGATATCCACTGGAAATTTGAAAGGGGTATGGGAGAAAATATGGGAGAGAGCAGATTGGAGGAGGGAATATATTGTGGGACTTCTTTTTTGGAGTGGTGGGTAGGGAAAAAAACAGGGAGAAAATTTGTAACTCAAAATCTGGCGGAAATGAATGATGTAAATCAGAAGTTAATAAAGCATTTGAAAAATTTTAAAAAAAAGCTTTTGCACCAACAAAACTAATGTACACAAAATTATAAGGAAAACAATAAACTAGAAAAATTTTATATAAGAAAAGAATTTACATATTTTTGCTATTCTTCTTCCCCCAAATCTAGTGTGAATATCAAGCTACTTCTGTTTTGTATTACAAAGTTCTATACAACAATAGTAATTTCCAACAAAAGTCCCCATCACACCCATCCTAAAGTGAGTCCCTGCTCCCCTTGTTGATGAGAATAAGATGCAATCTATTAACAAGTATTTAGTAAGCAATTATAATGTGTCAGGTACTATTCTCACAATTCAATTTTCTCTTTTTTTTCATTTAACTTCTGAAGCTTGAAATTATCATTAAGTTCTACCATAATAATAATAGTCATCCCTAGAAATTTTCAGGGTTTGAGAATGTAAGACCCCCACAAATATGAAAAACCTTGGATAACTCTGGACCCCACCCTAAAACTTTATTTTTAATAATTCTGATCATATTTTTCTAACACACACACATAAAACAAATAAAACAACACACTGAACTCATAAAAAAGTTGCACAGTTTCTTTAGGATAGAGATTAGTATCTGGCGTACTATATAGATGGTATAGCTTCAGCAACTGCTTCACAGATTTCCTTCTCCTATGATAAGCCCAAGATACAATGATCGCTGCAGGAGAAAATCAATTCACTGAGTCTGGATTGTAGAGAAAAAAGAAGAAGCATTTCCAAAGACAATGTGTCACCATGATTCTTTTGCATGCTGAAACTGTCAACAAAATTTACCATTTACCACAAATTTATGTATGTATACTTATAGTTGTTAATGATAACATAGATTAATAATATATAATATTCATGTATTTATTGTGATTAAAGTGGCACAATGTTTTGTTCCACTTTTTAAAAATGTTTTTTTTTTTCATATAGGCATCATCTGTGATTTTCTCCAGTACAACTCAAGTCTGCAAAAATTCCCTTGCCTTGCATTGCCCTGTCCTGCCCTGCCCTGCTCTGTCCTGCCCTGCCTTGCTTTGCCTTGCCTTTCCTGGAACTGCTTTGGGGTACATGCCTGGAAGCCGTTTCTGGGTTAAAGGATCTACAACGAGTTACTTTTCTCCCACAATTCCAAATTGTTTTTCACAATGGTTAGACCAAGTCTTAGTTAATCTAATTGTTTATTAGTATGCCTCACTTCTCACAGTCCCTTAAACAATTCTTTTTTTTTTTTTATTTGTTGCCATATTTGTCAATTTGATGGGTGGGAAGTGAAACCAGAGACCTGTTTTGAACTTGAATTTCTCTAATCATTGATGATTCTTAGCATCTTTTCATAAAGAGATAGTTTGCAATTCTTTTGAACACTTTTCATTTCCTTTGATCATTTGGTGAGCTATTCTGTTTTGAGAGAAATCAGTAAGCAGCATAAATGTGACTGGACTTGTGGTTGCTGCAGTCAATTTTGCCATTTGCTATCCTATGTGAGTAAATTGTTCTAAGACTGTGCAATTGTAAAAATGATACTTTGTGGATCTTGTAAATGACTTTAAAACACTCTTGTAAAATGAAACAAAAATACCCAATAGGAGACAGAATTCCTAGGTACCTTGCTGGGTAGGTAAAGCATTTTAGAAAGTGCACGTATCCCAACAGATAAATGGTCAAAGGATATGAACAGACAGTTTTCAGACAAATAAGCCAAAGCTGGGGAGGTAGAGCCAACTTGGAAAAAAGCCAGGAAGTTCTCAGTTTCTCTTGGAAACGACATTAAATCAAGCCTCTAAATGGATTCTTGAGTGACAGAACCTACAAAAAGAATGAAACCATTTTTGAACTTAAGATAACTTAGAAGGACTTCAGTAAAGATCCATCTCACTTGGTTAAAATGGGAGCAGAGGCCAATGCATATGTGTCCAGACAAGCCAATGGAAGGCTCTTAGCTATAGCACTTATCAGCAACCAATGCCTTAGAAAATTATAACATTAAGAGAATAATAGGGTACTAGTCCTAAATTGGTAAAAACTACCTCTGCAACAATGGGTAGATTAAATAACTTCTGCGAGACTCAATTTCATTTCCTGTAAAATTATTGGTCTAGAGTAGATCATATCAAAGTTCCCTTTCAACACTTTTCCATTCTAATTCTTTTTTTTCTGTTTAAAAAAAAAGACTTCCATTTCTAGGAATGTATATCCCACAAAGAGTTTTCATAAAGCTTGCACTGATTAAACAAATAATAGCTAAACCCTCACTTGAAAGGCAATTTCAAATGGTTATGTTGCCATGCATTTCAGATTATATTTTTAAAATAACTCTGTTTTCTCAAGGGTATCTAATAACCTCTAATACCATCTGACATGAAAGGATTGAACTGAAGGATCCAATTCCCTATCAAAATTTCCTTTTTATTCCACTGTGTAGGAGTTTAGAATGAAAATGTTAATATGTCATTATATTTTTATTTGCATTTTAAGCCTGTAAATATTCTTGTTAATCACAGTGTTGCTTTCTAGCCTTCCTTTGTTGATCTGATTCCATAATTTTTTTTAATACTAATTATTACCCTGGATTTTACCTACAGATTGGAAACATACTGCATGCTTTTGAATAATGAGAAAAAAATCTAGGAGATGCACAAGTCACAATGGGTTGAAAATAAAAGGGGTACATGGAAAAGCCCATGGCAGATGGATTTTTGTCTTTCAAAGATTTTCTTTTTCCTTTGGAGTATTTTTAGCCTACTTTATCTTTTTTTTACTCAATGCAACATTCCAAAGCATACATTAACTCTATATTATTTAATTGTTTGGCATTTTCACAATTTTTTGTTGAATTTTAATTACTACAGCAATTAAAAGGATCCTAGAAAATACATATAATGAGCTAAAGTCATATGCTTTAGTTGTCACCCTGGAGTTTTCAGGCACCTGCCATATGTTCCCTTTAATAATTGCTTCAAGTGCTTTCTGTATGCAGCCTAAGCATTTATTAACTTGTAGAGGCTTGTAAAATGCATTCACTGGTAGCTGAAAAATGTGTGAAGAACGTCACAATGTTTTATTCCTATCTAATTCAATATGGAGCTTTACCTAAACACAAAGTCTGAAGTTGACAGACGTTCAGGAAAGGGAAAAAAAAAATCATAGAATAATGTAGCTCTTTAACCATCCTGGAAATTAAAGAAATATCCATTATTTGTATTGCACACATGTTCAAGATTTCCATCATCTCCTCTCCTTTCCTTATATACTCATCTATCAAGAATGGACCAGCATTTTCTTTATTTTCCATCATCTCACTGAACTATGGTGCAAAGCATCTGTGGAAAGGAAAACTTCCTTTCAAGTGAACTTGCCTCTAACATTGGACTAAGAAAAAGTACCATACTCCTCAAGGTAAGAATTATTCGTGGTTAAAATGCTGCTGTTACATCATTTAATGGGACAGGATCATGTGTAATATAACACGTTACTTAAAATTCTATTTCATCTTAGGTTTTTAATGAATGTGATTGTTAACATTTAAAGTCTGTATGTGCACGTGCATGCACACACACACACATTTTCAGCCTCAAATCACAACAACATCACTGTGTGGTATTTACTACAGGTATGATAATTATCGTCATGATAGCTAGCATTTGCATGGCATTTTGCTGATTGCAAAATATTTTCCAAATATTTGGTCATTCAATCCTTGTAAACAGCCCTTGAAAATAGATGTTATTATTATTCCTGATGAGGAAAATAAGATAAAAAGTGACTTTCCCAGGGTCACATAGCTATGGAACTTCTTAGGGAGGAAGAGAAGATAGGCCTCCCTGACTCCAAATCCCATAATTTATCTAAGATAGGCATCTAAGCAGTACAGAGGATAGAGAATTATCCTTTTTTTTTTTAAGATGAGAAAACTGACCCCGAGACTAACCCATAATTATAAAGCCAGAAAGTGTAAGCAATGTGATTCAAACCTAAATATTTATGATACTAACATGAAGACTCTTTGCACTAAACCATGCTTCTTTAGATAGCTATCTGCCTACTCAAACAGGTCAGGTTTTACATTAGTGATTTTGGAGATAAGCAATTGAGCTGGATTACTTTGTGTAAAGCTTATTGGTTCAAATAGCGAAGTTCCTTATGGATGTGGATAAGACACAGATTATAATGGTTTTCTACTCAATTATACTTGTTGTGTTGTTTTCCTTAAAAAACAAATGGAGTGAAAATTATAGCTTTCAAGCTGGAGGGTATTTCAAAGGTTCTCTAGTGGAATCCCCTTATGTTATAATTGAGGAAATAGAGGCGCACAGAGAGGTTATGAGTGATTTGTGTAAGGTCAGAGAGGCATTAAATTGTCAGAGACAGTATTTGAATCACCCTCTTATGATTCAAGAGCCACTGTGTTACATTTTTTTAATAGCACAAAAGATAGTGATTTGTTGCTAAGTAATACATATTTAAGAATGTACCACTTACAGGAAGATTTAATGAAATTCAACACTAAACACAATGAATTACATTTCCAGATAACTGACTTTCCTAAAGCACTACTTAATGTAATTCCTGTTTTGATTTGGGTAGAACAATATTTTCTGATTTATCAATGATATTTTCACCAAATGTAGACTATCACTAATGTACAAATAATATGCAGAGCTCTGATTCTGATCCTTTGGTTCTCAGGAAGGTTCACAATAAAACCCTGCATGCTGTGTTTGTTTTCTTTTTGATCATTTCTAAATTAGAAAGATCATTAGCAAACTACTCAAAATGTCTCAGAGTAAAAAAAAATCATATTTACTTTTAAAAATTCTCAGCTTCCTCTTTCTGGACCAATGAATAGAGTAGTAGGTATGGAATCAGGAAGACTTGAGTTCAAATTTAATCTCAGTAATTTTCTAGATTTGTCTCTAGACAAGTCACTTAACTTCTGTCTATCTCAGTTTCTGAAACTGTAAAATGAGAATAATAGTATCATCTACTTCCCAGGATTGTTGTAAGGATCAAGTATGATAATATTGATAAATAACTTAACATAGTACCTGGTACATACTAGATGCTTAAGGAGCCTTTTTCTTTTCACCTCCTTTTATGACTCCAAAGGAAAAAAAAAGAGTTTTACTTTTTCTATGTGTCTTCAAGTCAGCAGAATGAAGCTTCCCAAAGAAGTTTTATTTTATTTAGTTTATTTTACACATAAAACCTCACACTCTTGCTCTAAAGATCAAGAAAAAAATTTTCTTTAATTTGGTACCTATTAAGCTTGTCAAATTTGTCTTCATATTTGTTGTTATTTTAGGAAAAGTCTACTAGTTCTCTTATTCTTTCAGTCCTTCATAGTGGAGTAATATTTAGCATGGACCTAGGAATTTTGACTGAGCCAATACAGCAATACTTCTCAAATTCTTTTATCTTTGTCCAAGACTAGATTGCTTGAATTAAAAACAAAACAAAACAAACTCTTTACCAATATAATAACTTGTGTTGTGAGCCATTGGTTATAAGATTAAAGATTTAGAGCTGGAAGGTAACTAATATTTGATTTATACCAATCCCCTCATTTTACTTAAGTGAAAACTGAGATGCAGACAGTTTAAGTTCTCAAAGACGGTAAAAGTATCAGAGCTAGGATCTAGCATTTTTTGTACTGCTCCATGGTTCATTTGATGAAATAAGAATGAAGGATAATATGTGAACTAAGCAAGTGCTCTACAGTTGCCAATAAAGTGTTAAAGACCCAGAAGCCAACCTCTCATTCATTGGATAATTTCTCCATGGGAATTACACACATAAATAAAAATCTTATGCAAGAAATGGTTTTATCTATGCTTGTGAACAGAATAGTAAGGGGATCACAGATCAGTTGAAATTTTGAAATGATGTATTTTAAAATGCATTCCATAGACTATATTATATTGTTGATATTGTTATCATTATTTTAGATGAAGGCACTAATTATGGGCATCTAGGTGGTGGTGGGGATAGAGTGCTGGGCATGGAGTCAAGGAGATTCATCTTCTCAAGTTTAAATCTAGCCTCAGACACTACCTATGTGACCCTGGACAAGTCACATAAAGCTATTTGCTTCAGTTTCTTCATCTGTAGAATAACCTGGAAAAGGAAATAGTAAACTACTTCAGTATCTTTGCCAAGAAAACCCCAAATGGGGTCACAAAAAGTCAGACATGACTGAACAGCAGCTATCTCATTAATTATCACACACAACACACACACACACACAAACACACATCTCACCAAACATGCAATAGGGAGACATGGCTGTGTACATAGACAAGAAATCATTGTTATAATGTCAATAGGAAATAAAGATATAAATTATAGATGAAATTAGGAGATAGAAGAAGAGAAGAAAACTTGTTTCGGCAAAGTATTAGATAGAAATCTCTCTCATATAGCCTTGTCTATATTATGAAAAGATATTATTTAGATAACTAGAGGTCTGAGATCACAAACACCAACAAAATTTCAAAGTGCACCCTAAATTCAAAATTAAATGTAACTGAGAAGTTTTTAATAAAATTAACAAAAATGCAACAATTTTTATTTTTTTTTTAAGTTAATGTATTAAGGATCTGACTTTATTTGAGTTTGGCATCATTGATACAGGTGATAGAATGACTGGGTAGATTTAGAAGGCATTAAATGAGTTTACCCAAAGAGTAGTTAGCTACATAATAAATGATGGGATATGTCCTAGGATAAAGGCCTCTTGTATAGTACCCCAAAGATCTTTCCTTAGCTTTGTGATGTTCACCTTCTTAACAATGATTCTGATTATACAACAGGTGATGTGTTTATCAAATTATGTTTTTGGAAAACAAAAAAGCATATGTCCTCTCAGTAGGGAATAAATTTAATGGAAAGATAAATACAAGGAAAAATACAGAATTGAACGAATTAGTTGAAATACAAGAATTTAAAAAGACACAGCATCTTTTAATAAAAAAAATTTATGGGGATAGTGGAAATATTAAGTGATAGGTTAAAAATGATCCTTATGAGATATAACATATCCAAATATTTGGACTTTCATAGTACAGGGGGAAAAGAACACTAGATTTGGAATTAGAGAATCTGAATTTGAATATCAATTCTATTTCTTACTAGTTTTATCACTATAGACAAGTAAAACAACCTCTCGGGGTCTCTATTTCATCATCTATAAAATGAAGGATTTAGTTTAGATGATGTTTGAGGTTTTTGTTTTCAATTTTGTTTTGGTTTTGCTTTTTTTGTTTTATTTTCTTTTAGATGAAAGTCTTTGCTCCCCACATCCATAATAAAGGAAAATGTAATAAAGATAAATTTAAGTTCTTCTACTTGGATTAAAAAAAATCAATTTCACAATCATGAGATGGTAAAAATAGTAGAGTTACGTAGCAATTCATCTAAAAAGGTATATATATATACATATATATACATATATGTGCATGTGTATGTGTGTATCACATGTATGTATACCTCTCTCATATTTCAATATTGGTGGATGGTGAACTTGATAAGAGAACAGTTTAACACAGCAACCCCCCAAAAACCTATTATTATCTTAGAATTGAGAATGGAGTAGTATCTAGAAAGAGGGAGGTGATGGTATAATATGTGGTTTAGTTCTGTGTATCAAAGTTGAGGGAGGAATTGGAAAAGTTTAGTCTAAAAAAAAAACAGGCATGGAAAAAAGGATTCTTTTCAAGTGTTCTCATTTTATTTTTAATTTTATTGATACCTTTCTTTTTATGCCACAATATTTTTAGATGTATCTTCCAACCCATAACCCTTGTGATAAAGAAAAAAAATTATTTAAGCAAAACCATCCAAGATAGTATCTAGGTCTGATGGTGGTTATTACATTCTGCACCCTCTGTCCCTTACCATTTCATCATTTCAAGCAAAGGAGGGATTTGTATTTTTGTATCTTTTCCCAGGACAAGATTGGGTAACTCAGTGCAACTTTACTTTACTTTGATTTTTATTTTGTAATTATAGTAATTCTGCATATTTCTGGTTCTACCTATTTCACTTTGAGGCAGTTGATATATTCCTCTGTTTCTATGAATCCTTTATTTTGTATTTTTTTTTCATTTCTTATGGAACAATACTTTCACATTGCTCATTTTTTAAAGAACATCACTATTGCATTACATTCACACAGAACAATTTGTTCAATCATTCCCTGTCCCCCCAAATGATAGACACTGAATTTGTTCAGACAATTTGGGATAAGTATTTTCATGACCATTACAATAAAAAATTCTATTATATATAAAGTCTCTTTAGCGTGTATGTTCTATAAGAAATTTCTAGGTCAAAAGATTTTAACAATTTAGTCTCATAATTCCTTTTTTTTCCACCACAGAATGTTTGGATCTATTAACAACTCCAAAGTGGTAGCCTCTTGATCTTCCTACTGGCCTTTCAACATTGGCTATTGTCATTATTTGTCATCTTTGCCAATTTGAAGCATGTATGATGAAACTCAGTTGTTTTACAACTAGAATTCCTCATTATGAATGATTTGGAGAATGTTTCATTTTAATCAGGAGCTTGTAACACTTTTACAAATTACTCATAATTTTAGCTACTCATTTACTTGAGATACATATGTTAGTTTTATAAGGAAATAATTTATATATTTATTATTTTCTTCTTATAATGAAAAAAGGAATGTTTTCCAAGGAGATATTCTATTTTTTTTTCTTATAAAGAAGTCAGGCATTTTGGATAGATCAGTGAGTTTGTTAGATATTCAGTAGTTTCCACTTATAACCCTATGTGCTTTGCAATATCTTCATGGTCGATTTAAGCATTTCCTCTAATAAACAATGTGCTGCTAGTGTCAATTAAATTTCTTCCTTCTTTTGCAAAATTTTTGTATTTATTTTGTGGGGTTAAAGTCAAGAACTCTTGAAAGGATTGGTCTCCAAAAATTACTGTTCCAAATAAGCTAGATAGGAGTTCTAGATGATTTGGGGGTATATATCACAATCTTTATTCCTCTTCAGGCAGATACATAAGTTACCCCTTAGTACACATTTTCTTTTTTTTAAGCAATCAGGGTTAAGTAACTTGCTCAAGGTTACATGACCAGTTATTTCTGGGTGTGGTGCTGAGTACCTGAGCCCAGGATTCCATCCAGGTCATCCCAACACTGGAGCCGGTGCTCTTACTCACTGAGCCACCTGGCTGCACCTAAGCAATTGGGGTTAAGTAACTTGCTCAAGGTTACATGGCCAGGTGTTTCTGGGTGGGTGCTAAGTGTCTGAGCACGGGATTCAACCTGGCCACTCCTAGTACACATTTTCAAAAGAAGATTAAGTGAACATTTGTTCAGGAGTATTATAAAGAGAATTTCTTTTTTTTTTTTTTTGGTCACTTACAATCTGGACTAGATGGCTTTGGGAACCCTTTCAAATTCTCACTCTCTATGGAGAGAACATAGCGTGTAAACAAATGTTTTGAGTAAGAGATGGAAAGTCACTGCACTCTTTCCTATGGTTTAGCCAAGAGTTCATAGTAACTATAATAACAAAGAATATATTTAGTGTATGAAAATTTCAGCCATGATTGAGAAAAAGAAAAAAAACCTAGATACTTTTCATGTGGTTCAATCAGAAATAGAAAGCTAATTCATAGTAGGTATAGAAAGGTGGCACAATGGATAGAGTGCCAGGCATCAGGAAGACTTATCTTTTTGAGTTCAAATCTGTACTCAGACATTAAGACATGATTGAACAACAACAAATTTTGGGGTAGCTAGGTAGCCCAGTGGACTGAACAGAGGCTTGGAGTCATGTAGATCTGAGTTTAAAATCCAACCTCAGACACTTAATGGCTGTTTGACCCTGAGCAAGTTACTTAGCCTAGTTTTCTCATCTGTAAAATGAGCTGGAAAAGGAACAACAAAGATTTTTTTTTGGTGGGGGAAGTGACAGTTATATGATAGATAGAGTGTCAGATCTGGAGTTGGGAAGACACCTCCTTCTGAGTTCAAAATTGATCTCAGGCAGTTATTAATTGTGTGACCTCGGGCAAGTCACTTAACCTTGTTTGCCTCAGTCTCCTCATCTATTAAAAAATGATCTGGAGAAGGAAAGGGCAAATCATTCCAGTATCTTTGCCAAGAAAATCCCAAAAGGAGCATGAAGAATTAGACACAACTGAAAAATGGCAAAACAATAAAAAGGAGTTTTGGGGGGGGGCACATTCACTCTTTTTTTTTCCAGGGCAATTGGGGTTAAATGACTTGCCCAAAGTCACATGGCTAGTAAGTGTGTCAAGTGTCTGAGGCCTGATTTGTCAGGTCCTCCACTGCCCAGCTGCACCAACACATTCACTCTTTACTATATATTTTACTATCATGGGAAATGACACTAGAGGAAGACTAATTACAAATTAATCTAATTAAATTAACACTAATCGTTAGATTTCTAAAACCAAATGACCACATTTTCATATTGATCTCATTTTCTTTTATATTATTTATAATATCTCACAAGAATAATGATTCTGAATTTAAGAAGTCACAAGAAATATTTGATAAAGTGGTTTCATGGGGTACAGGCTCTGGGAAACCCCTTGAACTCTGATTAAATCTTCCCACTTGATGATGAATTTACCTGAGGTCATAAGCCTTTCATTATAGCTAGGCCCAAATCTCTTTCTGTTACTAGCCTAGCCCTCCATCGTCCAGCTGCTTCCCACCCTTGATCCTATCAAAATATCTTTACCCAAATCTGTTACCTTTAAACTACCCTAGCCCTCCATTGTAATCTCTAGGTAGATTTAGGCTATTTCCCACCCTTATTCTCATTACTGGAGTCTGACCTCAGTTCCATCAAAAATCCTGTTTAGACTCCTCCTCTAGACCACCCCTATGCCCTCCCACAATCTTTCTGTATATAAGTTCCATCTTGCCTCCAGGAAGCTGCCGAGAATTATCTAGTACAGATGCACTCAGTATCAGATTATTCTGTCCTCCTTGTCAATAAAAGCATCACAGATACTCAGGCTCCTTACCAGTCTACCCATTATGGAAAATCTTTAATAAAGTTTGCTTTAATTTGGCTGAGAAGATTTGAGTCATTCATTTGGTAGGAGCTGGTGTGTTGGTATTTTGGCATCTTGAGGACCCCTAAACCTTAAACCTCAATATTTTATGGTTCTCTGCACTAGATAATTCTCAGCAACCTCCTGCAAAAAATACTCAAAATCTGAACTAATAGTTTATTAGTTCATTTTTTTTTTGCCCCTAAATGATTCTATACAATTTTGTTGGATAGGTTATTCTTGGTTGTAATCTTAGCAGCCAAGGAGCAGTTAGACATATTGATTATTCCTAAGGCAAAACTATTTCACAATTTTAAAGTAACCAGATCTTTTCCCAACTGGAAATATCCCTCTCCACTTCCCCTGAAAATAAGCAAAGAAGAGATATCCATACAGATATATGAGAGAGTATTAGACATAGAGTCAGGGCTATGCCAATTTAATTTCTTCCACCAAAGTTTTGGATTATAAACTAAGAGTAAAATGGGGCTATAGACATCATAAGAACCAACCCCTTCCTTTTATAGAAACCTAGAGAGAGTGTTAGTTATCCAAGACCCCACAGGTACTAAGCAGCAGAAGCAGCATTGGAATGTTAGTTGTGTGACTTTAAATCCAGTGTTCTCTTTGTTGGATACACTGCTTTCTAGTTAGTCTTTGGCCATGAGCCAACTAAACTCTCTTAATCTCAGTTTTTTCATTTGTAAAATGACAGTTAAAAATATAAACTCTATATCACAGAAATGTTGTGAGGTTCAGATGAGATAATGTACATAAAAATATATTGCAAAATTTAAAAGTTCTTATAAATATCAGTTATTATTATGCATAGAAGTATGCATATTTAAATATGCCCCCTCCCCCATATATGACATCTTCATATTGTGGTACATTTAAAATAATTCTTTTAGCCCAATATCATAAGAGACACTCCGGTTCCCAAGGCTTTGACATCTTTGCTCTTTGCAAACCTTTGCCCAATGTTTTTATTAACTCAATTTAATGGAACCTTTTTTTTATAGTGACCTTAAGAATTTAATAACTTCTCCATGCAAGGACAATACCACCTGCAGGCTCCACTGGGATTAAACTGGGGTACTTCAATATGTCAGCTAGAAGGCATTAAAGAAAAGATTAAGGGAGGGGGAGGGGAAAAATCCATGAACCAAAAGCCATACAAATTAGTTACTTCCTTCAAACAGTGTGGGTAAGTACAGTGAATGTTTAAGATGTCCAAATCCGAAGGGAAGTGGCAGAAACTACCGTGATTTCCAAGGTAAGACGCAACTCCCTTGTAGCTCCATAATGATATTAATCTAGCTTTGATCATGTCAGATATGGGAGCAATCTTCCATCCTGAAGTGCCTCTGCTTCTGACAGACATTCTGCATATCTACCAGATACGATCAATATGTTATTAGTCAACAACCAGACAGAAGCCCATAAATTAATCCTTTTTCTGTCAACCTAGCAGTTTCTACTTTGGTGAAACCTGATCCTCTCAGTATGGATGAGACCTGTCTTAATCCAATTAAGGTAAAATGAACTTTTTTTTCCCCTACAGTGCTTTCCATCTATGTGAAATTAAACCTCTGAAGACTGCAACTCCAAGGAAATAATTTTATGCTTGACCTTTCATGTGCAAGGTTAAAATTGGTATAGATAGACATAGGGAAAGTCAATGAGCTGTCTCTCCTATTTTTGTACTCCTTTAACCTCCTACAAGTAGGAAAAATTCCTCTGAAAACAGATGACTTCCAGCTGACATTGATATATTTATTTGGGTTACATAAAGGACTCTGTCACTTTACCTTTATGTTAAGTCTACATCGTACCTTTGTCTTTTTGAAAGGTAAATTAATAATCAGTGGTGGCAGCACTGTCTGTGGTATTGTAGATTTTGACAAGCAAAGGATGTTAACGGCCTACAATATGCTAAACTAATCATTCCTACTCCGGTAGTTATGGGGTAGGATGACAACACCTGCTTCAAGAACAGGTTCTGTGTAGAAAGCAAGTTGTTCTAAGAAGCAAAACATTGGAAATGTAATCTTTTATTTCTAGGAGATCAATTAAAATAAATTTAGTATAGTTGAGCAAGCCTAGTAATTGCTATGTTCTTCATAAATGTCCTTCCTTCCTTCCTTCCTTCCTTCCTTCCTTCCTTCCTTCCTTCCTCCCTTCCTCCCTTCCTCCCTTCCTCCCTTCCTCCCTTCTTTCCTTCCTTCCTTCCTTCCTTCCTTCCTTCCTTCCTTCTTTCCTACTTTCTCCATCCCTCCCCTTTCTCTCCCTTCTCTATTCTCACCCCTGTCCTCCTTTCTCTTCCTCACCTTTCTATTTTATCCCTTTATTTGTTGCATCTGTTGGAAAAACAAACATACCAAAAACAAAACAAAACAAAAGACCCTCCATTCTCTGTCCCTTTAATAGTGTTGCTTAGAAGTACTATTGCATAAAGTGACTTCCAAGATTACTCATCCAGTAAGGTCAGAGGCAAACCTGGAATCTACTTCACCTCTCTGATACACAATATTGCCTTTCATTTAGTTTAGTGTGGTTCAATATTCAAAAGGAAGAGAGAGACAGAGAGAGGGAGGGAGAATGAGAACAGATTTGAAAGATAAGGTGATAAGGTGACAAGATTTAGGGACAACTCTAAAAAAAAACCCTCTCTCTGTCTTCCTCCCTCACCCTCTCCCTCTCCCTTTTCCTTTTGCTCTCTCTCCTCTTCCATCCCCCTCCCTCACAGTGGAAAGAGCACTGAATTTGGAATAATGTGCCCTGGGTTCTTATTCTGACACTAGCATGTGATCTTGAGCAATTCATTTTACTTTCCAGGACCTCATTTAACTCACCTTTAAAGTACTCAGTGTGCTTGGGCAATTGATGACACAATTTATAAAGCTCTGGATCTAGAGTCAGGAAGACCTAAGTTGAAATCTGATCTTAAATGTGTACTAGGTGTTTGACTGTGAGAAAGTTACTTAACATGTCTTTGTCTCAGTTCCCCAATGTAAAGAAAAAAAAAAACTACAAAAAAAGTGAAATTAGTATGCTTTGACCTCTATTCAGACTCCATCAGTTCTTTCTCTGTATGTGGATAACATTTTTCCATCATGAGTCTTTTGGAATTGATAGATCAGTCATTTTTTTCTGACAAATTATCCTTTTTAATTATTTTGACTTCTTATTTTTTCTTGATGTTTCATGCAGTCCTTAGTTTCCACTTGACCAATTTAATTTTTAAGGAGTTATTTTTCATCAGTGAATTTTTTTTTTTTTACTATTTTACCATTTGTCTAGTTCTACTTTTTAAGATTGTAGTTTCTTCAGTATTTTTTTTTGCCTCTTTTTCATATTCCAGATCTGGCAAGGGGTAGAGAGAGGGAACAGGATAAATTCTTGGTGGCAGGGTGAAAAAGCAAGGGTAGATAAGAAGACATTGACCAGTGTAGAATATCAAGCATGGCTGAACTTGGCAGGATATAGCAGACTATGTGATGTAATTACTAATCAAGAAAGTGTAGGCCCCAGTAAATGAATCTGAGATGAGAAGAATACTGCAGAGAGGACACTGTTATAGTGGGGTGCATGGGTGTTTAGAGAAGAGTAGTAATATGATATGAGGGCTGCTGAGTCCTTTTTAGGACTGTTTTCCACCTTTGGTGTCAACCTGATTCACTAACTCTCATCAGTGGTGACAAAAAGCTATAGCATGCACAGTGGTCATACCCTGGTAAACCATTTAGGCACATGGGCAAAACCAGTTGATGGTAACCGAGGGGTTTCAAACCAATGACTGAATTAGCAGAATGTCTACCCAGGCACATGAAGATTTCCCCCAGTGGAATGGGCAGATGAAAACCATTTATTCCTAAGGCTATGAAGTTGGTTGAAGCAGGCACTATGGAGTGCTTAAAGTTTGGTTAGACATCAAAGGTGCCAAGGTCATTTATTTTATCCACAGTCATTGTAATTTTTCATGACTTTTGTTTTGCCACTGTATTTAGAAGGCTCTGGACGAAAGAGTGAGGTCATCAACTTCATAAGACTTTGCCTCACTTAAATACAATTTATGCATGAATTAAAAGGCATCACCCATACCATTTTAACATTTTTCCCTACCTCAAAGTCCTGTGGTGATAGGAAAGTGATGAAGTAGCAGGTGAGGATACCATGGAAGCTGTAGTAACAACCCTGCACACAATTGGCCAAGGCCATAGGGTTTTCTTCTCACTGGATAGAAGCAGCAGTGGGATTCAGCAGACACCTGGATGCCTGGGAAGCCTTTTTTAGGGACCACACTGTTCAATCCCTGGTATGAGGAAGGGGCTAGAAAAGGTGCCCTGAAAATTGTCTATTTCACCTAACCCAACCCCAGCCTTCTTACCTTGGCAAGTAGATATCTCGCCCTGAAGTTGAAACAAAACAAAAAATGTAGAAAATCATTGGCAAAGATGATTCCACTCATTGTTGGTTCATGGAATGTTCACACACTTATGAACAACACAAAATGCACTGGATCTAGAAGATGAATCGATCTTGTGAGACAACTCAACACGTATCATATTCAAACATTAGTCCTGAGTTGACTGACAAATGAATAGCTTACCTAAATTGGAAAAGGATACATGTTGTTGGGTTTTTTTGTTTTGTTTTGTTTTGTTTTGTGGAGTGGCTGTAGGGAAATGGAGTACCTGGAAGTTGACATAGGTTTCACAATCAAAAGTAATCTAGTTGGGGTGGCCAGGTAGCACAACGAGTAAGAGCACCGGCTCCAGTGTCAGGATGACCTGGAGATTGAATCCCAGGCTCAGACACTTAGCATCCACCCAGAAACACCTGGCCGTGTAACCTTGAGCAAATTAGTTAACCCTAATTGCTTAGGTGCAGCCAGGTGGCTCAGCGAGTAAGAGCACCGGCTCCAGTGTTGGGATGACCTGGAGATTGAATCCCAGGCTCAGACACTCAGCACCACACCCAGAAATAACTGGCCTTGTAACCTTGAGCAAGTTACTTAACCGTGATTGCTTAAAAAAAAAAAAAGAAAGAGTTCATTAAAAAAAAAAAAAGCAATCTAGTTAACTAGATTGTATGTCCCCCAAAAGGAATAAATGACAGACCTATGAGAGCGCAATTGTCACTTGTAAGAAAGTGCTATGCCATCATCATCAGTGAGTGTGCTCCCACCATGATGAACCCTGACGAGGTCAAAGAAAAACTTTATGAAGACCTGACATCGTTATCATCAATGTGCTGAAAGAGAAAAATATTGGTAATTCTGGGTAACTTTAATGCCAGAGTAGGCACAGATTAGCAGATGTGGCAGGGACTCCTTTCTAGGAATGGAGTCAGAAATAGCAATAGTCACTTACTACTGAAGACTTGTGTGTTTCATGACCTCACCACCAACATAGTCTTCCTTTTACTTAAATGCAATTAAAATTTGTGGATGCACCCTCACAGCAAACATTGGAACTTAATAGACTTGTGTCATTGTAAGGAGAAGAGACAGACAGGATGTGTGAATGACAAAGCAATATGTAGTACAAGGTGTTGCCCTGATCATAAACTTATCCTCTTGAAACAAAATATTTGCATTCAGCAAAAGCATTGACTCCAAGACAAGATGACTACCAGATGACTTAATGTCAACAAATTAGAGCACTTTTCCATGCTTGAACAGTTTATTAACTTGGATTAAAAGCTTAGCCAACACACAGGTTGCAACAGTGGAACAGAAAAGGAGTAAGCAACTTCTAGAGATTTGGTGAACAGCATTACATTTACTCATCTGGACCAAAACACTTGCAAACGTTAAGAGTGTTTTGATGAAAGTGATGTGGAAATTCAGAAGCTGCTAAATGATAAACAAGAACTCAATAAGGTTTACCAGCAGAATAGTTTATCCATCTCTAGGAAGGGATCATTTAATTCCATCAAAAGTAAAGTGTAAGTGAAGTGTTGTGAGATGTAGGATTCTTGGCTTAGTAAGAAGGCAAATGAAATTCAATTTTATGCTGATAGTAACAATGCAAAGTATTTTTATGATGCCCTGAAGGTTATTTGTGGAGCAAATAGCTATGATGCATGCATCTCAACTACTCAGCACTGATGGAGCTGATAAGGACATGATCCTGAAGTGATGGCTTGAACACTTCCTTAGTGTTCTCAATAGATCATCCACTAATGATGATGCTATTGACTGTATATGTCAAGTTGAAGTCATCCCCTCTTTAGTCTAACTTTGAATGGAAGAAGAGGTTTTGAATACCATTAGACTCCTCTTTTATGGCAAAGTGCCTGGTGCTGGTTTTGTTCCAGCTGATTTTTACAAGCCAGAGGGGGTCCACTGATCATACAAAAGCTAACAAAAAGGTTGCATGCTTGGTCCCATGATTTTTTAACAAGATGTTTTTAATATTGTCAGATGTCTTCAATGAGGACTCAAATGGCATCAAGGTCACCTCTCTCACTGATGATAAATAATTTAACTTGAAAAGGCTACAAGTTAAGATTAAAATGGAGGGAAAAGTGGTATGTGACTTTTTGTTTGCAGATGATTATACTCTCAATACAGCTTCTGAGCCTGAGATGCAACAGAGTATGGATGGATTCTCTGCCAATTTTGCTAATTTTGGTCCGGCATCACCAAGAAAACAAAGATTATCTACCAAGAATATTCCTTATCAGTCATTAATACTGTTGTATAAATGTACTCATGAGCTCCTTTCATGAGGGATGTTGATATGAGAGGAGGAGGTGTGAACTTTTGGGAATGAGAATCTGGATCTGGGAAAGGGAAGATAATTACTTTCAAAGTAAAAAAAAAAATAGTGGTAAACAAACAGAAGGCTAAAGACCTAAGGGCATTTACCAATTTAGTCTTGCACTATTGTGTCTAAAGAAAGCACATTTGATAATAAAATCTAAAGGTAGAGAGACATCTGGGTGAATACATCAGTCAGGAAGGGAATGAAGAGTTTGGGCAGGCTGAGAGAGAACCAGGCTCAAATCACCTCCCCAATACCCCATTCATTTTTTTTCTATTTAGTATTCTTTTTTAAATTAAATTTTACATTTATTTTTAGTTTACATCATTCATTTCCACAAGATTTTGAATTAAAAATTTTCTCCCTATTTTTCCCCTACCAACCACTCTCAAACAGCTATCTTACTGCATACCCCCTCCCCCAATCTGCTCTCTCCTATATCCTCCCTCATTCCCCCTCTGACTTTCTGGAAGGGCAAGATGGATCTCCATACCCTAGTGCCTGTATATCTTGTTTCCCAGTTGCATGGGAAAAATAATAAGAAGAAGAACAATATTTTTTAATTTTTTTTTAACATTTGACTTTAAAAGTTTGAATTCCAGATTCTTTCCTTTCCTCCCTTGTCACCCACCCTTACTGGGAAGATAGACAATTCAATATATGTTGTACACATGTAGCTACACAAAACATTTCCATAGTGGATATATTGTGAAAAACTGACTATATTTCCCTCCATCCTATCCCACCCTCCACTTGTTCTATTCTCTACTTTGACCCTGTCCCTTTTCAAAAGTGTATGCTTCTAACTACCCTCCCCCCCCAACCCACCTTCCCCTCCATCATTCTCCCTCTCATCCTCTTCCCCTACTCTCCTGTAGGGCAAGATAGCCAACTTAGTGTGTATGTCATTCCCTCCATAAGCCAAATTCAATGAGAATTAGGTTGACACATTCCCTTTTGCCTTTCTGTTCTTCCCCTCCATTGTAACAGTTATCCTTGCCTCTTCGATATGAGATAATTTACCCCATTCTGTCTCTCCCCATCTCTTCTCATTATATTCCTCTCTCAACTCTCAATTTCACCTTTCAAATATCATCCCTTCCTATTCAATAGATCCTGTGCCTTCCATGTATATCTGTACACATATATACACACACTCACATATGCACTCATACACACATATACCCTCCTTTATAGACATATACATATATGCATGTATACATATATATGCATGTATACATATATATATACATATATGCATTTATATTCTCTTCAACTATCCTCATACTGAGAATGTTACAGTTATCATTTTTCCATGTAGTCATTTAAATAGTTTAACTTTGAGAAGTTCCTTATGATTTCTTTTCCCTGTTTTCCTTCTCATGCTTCTCTTGCTTCTTGTATCTGGATGTCAAATTTCCTATTCACCCCTGGTTTTTTTCTATCAAGAATGCCTGAAAGTCCTCTATTCCACAAAATAACCATATTTTCCCCTGAAACATGATACTCAGTTTTGCTGGGTAGGTGCTTCTTGGTTTTAATCCCAGCTTCTTTGATCTCCAGAATATCATATTTTAAACCCTTCAATCCTTCAGTGTGGAAGCTGTCAGATCCTGGGTTATCCTGATTGTGTTTACACAATATTCAAATTGTTTCTTCCTGGCTGCTTGTAATATTTTCTCCTTGATCTGGGAATTCCAGAACCTGGTTATAATATTCCTAGGAGTTTTATTTTTGGAATCTTTTTCAGGAGGTGATTGGTGGATTCTTTCAACCTCTCTTTTGCCCTCTGATTCTAAAACATCAGGGAAATTTTCCTTGAGAATTTCTTCAAGGATGGTTTCTAGGGTCTTTTTTTTATCATGGCTTTCAGGTAGTGCAATAATTTTCACATTATCTCTTCTGCATCTATTTTCCAGGTCAATGGTTTTCCAATGAGATTTTTCACATTGCCCTCTATTTTTCAATTTGTTTGGACATTTTTAATAGTATCTTGATTTCTCATAAAGTCATTAACATCCATTTCCTCAAATCTATTTCTGAAGGAATTATTCTCTTCAGTTAGTTTTTGAAATTCTTTTTCCATCTGGCAAATTTGTCTTTTTAAGGCATTTTTTTCCTCAATGGCTTTTTGGGCCTCTTTTGCCATTTGAGTTAATCTATTTTTTTAAGGGGTTATTTTCTTCAGTCAGTTTGTTGACTCTCTTTTCATGATTTTCTTGCAACATTCTCATTTCTCTTCCCAATTTTTCCTCCACTTCTCTTACTTGATTTTCAAAATCCTTCTTGAGCTCCTCCATGACCTATAACCAATTCATATTTTTCTTGGAAGCTTTTGGTACAGGAGTTCTGACTTCATTGTCTTCCTTCCATTCCATGCTTTGATTCTTTTTGTCCCCAAAAAAGGAGCTTAAAGTTGGATTGCTGTGCTTGCTTTGCCCCCTTTGCTTACCCATGTTGCCATTCAATTACATGACTTTTGACCTCTTTGCTACTCTGCTTCCAGAGGGAAGACCATTGTCCCAAATCACTTAGGTTTTTGCAGCTTCCAGAGCTATTAGGAGGTCGCCATTTCTACAGCCCCCACATGCTCTGGCTCACTTGTCACACACCTCAGGATTACCACCCAAGCCCGAGATCCAGATCCAGGCAGCTTAAAGCAAGAGTGATTACCCTCTGAATGGTTGCTTGACCACCCCTACAATTAGCAGGGCAGGAGCTCTGAAGTAGCCTCATAGAGGTGGCTACACAGCTGCCACACCTCTGCTGCTTCTCACTCCAGGGACAGAGGCCCAACAGTACCTCTGTCCCCCCTAGTTCCAACAGAGTTCTACACTGGCCTTTTACTTTGTCTTTGGCATTTATGGGTTGATATTTCTGGAAACCACCACAGCTCCTGGTGATCCTCTCTCACAAGGTCTGCTCCATCTGCGGCTGGTTGAGGCTGCCCTTTGGCTAAAACTGTGGGCTCATTCAGGGTTGGGCTTGGCTCCCAGAACACTGCGATGGATCCTTCCTGTTCTCCTGCCATGCTGTCTTCATTGGGAGATTTGTCTCTCTCTGTCACTTTGTGGGTTTTGTAGCTCTAAAATATGTTTAGATTCATATTTTATAGGTATTTGATGTGGTTATGGGGGGAGCTCACAGAGTTTTCCTGCTTCTATGCTGTCATCTTGCCTCCAACTCCCTCCCAACCCCAACTCCCTATTCCTTATCTCTTTTGTATGAGTATGGGCTCACATTCATGCTTCAAGCTAACATACATGTATACACTGACTGCTAGACATAGAGTAGAGTTTGGACTCTCTATGTTCCCCATGATGAAGCCCCAAATTCCATGAACTACTTCTTTACCTCTTATCTATTAGTCTTCATGAGAATTGCATATGAAGACATATCCTTACCAACTATGCATATTTCTAATCTGGTGCATCCTGCTAAACAATTTGAGTACTGCTATTACATCTCCACTGCTGCACATCCCCACCTTCCTAGTTTGCTTTTATGTGCTATTTTCACCATCAGAACAAAAGTTTCTTGAGGTCTAGGCCCTTCTTCTTCTTCTTCTTCTTCTTCTTCTTCTTCTTCTTCTTCTTCT
>NW_027185798.1:53431145-53437263 GCF_028583685.1 Petaurus breviceps papuanus | reverse complement strand
CTTCTTCTTCTTCTTCTTCTTCTTCTTCTTCTTCTTCTTCTTCTTCTTCTTCTTCCTTCTTCTTCTTCTGCATCTTCCTCATCTTTTTCCTCTTCCTCCTCCTCCTTTCCTCCTTCTCTTCCTCCTTTCCTTCTCTTCTTCCTCTTTCTTCCTCTTCTTCTTCCTCTTCCTCTTCTTTTATTTATATTGACTGTATTTGCTCTCCTAGCATTAAGCTGAGTGTCTGACACATATTAAATGTTTAATAAATGGTTTAATTTACCTATTCTAATCTGTGAGGAACAGACATTTGAACATTGGCAAAGAGTAAGAAGTAGACATTTCATTAGACATTAGTCTCCCTGCTGAGTTTTTATTTAATTGTTATCTATCTCTTTCAAAAGTGGTTGATAACCAAGTTCAGTGAACAAAATGATGAACTGAGTGGCTTTGGGGTTTAACTGTTTAGCTTGGCTCAGTCTCTTTGAGAAAGGTAGTATGTTCATTTTTTTTTTGTTTGTTTAGTATATTTTAGTTAGTTTCCTTTTTCAACAGCCTACTGGTAAACCTTTAACCTAGGGGGGAAAGAAAAGATGAATTTCACATACGAGAATTTATCTAGGGGTATGAACAAGGAGACGACTGTAGACAGACTATTTAAAAATCAGCTCCACTAACTAAAAAGTAAGATAAAAATCTTGTGAAAAACTTAGGAGAAGGCAAAATACTGCACAAACCCCAGTGACTCCTCTCCTTTGTATCTGTGCCTTACTGCCTAAACAAAGCATATATTCTGACTATCCTAAGCAGTACACAACTTTGTATGAAGAGCAAGCAATCTGCAATAGAAAATTACTGTGTATTTCCCTTGAAAGAATAATAGTAATAAATAACTATAATATTTATTTCAGAATATCTTCTCATAAGATAAGACCTAAAATAAAATCAACATGATGAATGCTTTTGTTACTCCCAGATTCTCCTGGTTTTGGTAGGAGTGGGAATATAATTTAAGAACTATACAAAGGATGAAACAGAGCATGTCAGGAGAAACCTCAGGCCCAAATGTCATCTCTGATACTGATTATGTAGAAAGGAGGGGAAAAAAAAGCATTACTTCTCTGAGCTTCAATTGTTTTGTTTTGTCTTTTTCATTATTAAATCAGTAGAATAATACCACCTATCTCATAGTATGGCTAGGAAGATGATATGAATATACACACATTATATTTGCATAGGTATACATATACTCACATGCATATATATGATATATGTATATACATAATATGAATGTATGTGCATATATATGAAAATCACTCTACAAATCTTAAAAAGATATTCTCACCTCCACCCTATATGCCCCACCCCCCCAAAATCACATTCACACACACACACAAACTCACAATAAGCCCTTCATAAAATATATGGACACTGTCCGGGCCAATCACTCCATAGTGTGGCTAGGAAGCTGGTGTGAAAATATATAGATATAGATTTATAGATACAGATACATATGTATATATAATATGAATGCATGTCTGTGTATATATATATGTATGTATGCATGTATGTATGTATTAAACTCAGTCCTAGAGGGTTAAATATTTTATTCAAAGCTATAATACCTAGTAACCCTGACCAGATCCTTCCAGCATTTAATCTCTCTCATGATTGCCTATGTGCACAAGTTGCCAAAAAGTATTAATTTGTATGTATTTGTATAGTGCTTTAACTTTGCAAAAGTGTTTTACAATATATACATCATTTCATTTTCTCTTAATAATGACTGTGTTATAGGTATTATTAATGTTATTATCATTCCTATTTTGCATATAGGCCTTAATGAGGTTAAGAAATGTGCCTAAAGTTACTTATTGAACAAGTATGTGAGGTGGGATTTGAACCCTGGTCATCTGAACTCTAAGTACTGCTCTCTATCCATTATCATTCTGCCTCAATATTATTAAAGATATGTGTGGCAGAAAAAATAATTGGGGCCAATTACATAGTTTAGTTTAGGAATCACAGCTAAACAGGCCAAAGGCTATACTGAAAAAAAAAAAAAAAGGAAAACATAAGAGAACCAAGAGGAAAGAATCCAGCAAATGTGAAAGAACCTTGGAATAGAGAAAATAAGGAAATAATCATTCTTCTTCTGGAAGAACATGGACAACAATCATTCAGTGTGAGAACATATGGACAGGTAATGGCCTAGTTCAAAGAAAGGTGAGTCATAGAGCTAACTTTCCAGGTTCACTGAAATATTCAGCACTATCTATTAGAGTCAACAGACTAAGTGTTGTGCCATATGTATTTACTTTTAAGACAGGACTCAAACTTGCAGGAACTTATACTCGTTCTGGAAGAACAGGGGTTTTCTTTCCCCTGCAAAAGGAAGGAATTATATGACAAAATATATATGTCTATGTCTTCTAGTTCAAATTCTATGATCCTATGAATCAGTGAATGAAAATATTATTTCCTATTTACATTACTTATTAGTATGGGGAGAAATAATACCATTGAAATAGGCTTAGGACATTACAAATGCAATTGTTTTTTACTCACCTCTAAGAAAATAGCACAATAACAATAATAGTAATACCAGAATGAAATAGTAATAGTCATAATACAACTTACCTATTTATATAAAGAATATACTTGAAAGGTAGCTAAGTACCACAGTGGCTAGAGCACTGGACCAATTTGAGTCAACCATACCTGAGTTCAAATCTTGCCTCAAAAACTTATTTGTTAGTTATGTGACTTGACAAGTCATTTAAACTCTCCCAGCTTCCGTTTTATCTGTCTTTTATAGCTCTGACTATATGTTCTCTGAGGAAAAAAAAAGAAAGAAAAGAAATATCTCATCAGAGCCTCCAAAAAACCTTGAGAGGTAAATATTATTTTTTTTCTCATTTTACACATTAGGAAACTGGTCAGAAAAGTAGGAGAATTTGAATCTAATCTTCCTGATTTCAAGTCTAGCACTCTATAGTCTGGCTGACTTTAAGAAAAAATAAAGACAAAAAAAATAATCCTTCCCCCAAAAATCAAATTAAAAAGTCTCTTTTGGATATTTCTACTATCTTAGGAACCTGATTTTTCTGAGCTGTTTTTCAAAAAAGAATTTTAAGATCCAAACCCATGGGAGATAATCAAATGCATCCTATTCTTATGTAGACACTGAGGGGGGAAAAAGCAGGTATTTAATTCCTATTCTACACCCTTCACTGAACCACAAAAATTCAAAAGATAAGGAGGAAAAAGTGGTTCTGAAAGGAACATATTTGAAAGGAGGGCTGCTAGTGACTCCAGTCTGGGATCCCAGTCACATAGGATAGAATATTCATAAGGATGTCTGAGCTCAGTTCTGTTAAGCAGAGTTGGGGCGTTTTCTCATCAATCTACTCTGGAAAAACTTAGCTTTCTCAGAAACTGAGCTCATTTTTGTTTGCAGTCTTTTAATGTTAGGATTGGAAGATATCAAAGTTCATCTAGTTTACCCACCTCATGTTATAGATGAGAAAATTGAAACTTGGAAAGACGATGACTTGGCCTGGGTCACACAGCTAATTAAGGGGGAATGTTTTATTCCATAGTCAAGAGTTCGGGGAAATAAAATGCTTTGGGATGATCACAATAAGAATGTTGAATTCTCAGTCAAATTTGGCAGCCTTTTGAAGAGATTAGGATAAGACCCTTTTCGGTATATAGTAATTTTTAATACTCACTGACATAGAAGTAGTATAGGAGGTACATTCCTTCTTTGTGAATCAATCAAACAAATATAAAAGACAATTATTATTATCTCTCTGTTATCCTTATTTATTTACTGGAAAGCTTAACCTTAATCTTCAAAATCTTATGTGTGTGTGCCTCCACCTCAGATTTTGTCATTAAACAGAACTCTCAATGTAGAAACATTCTCTGTCTATCCATATAGACTAGTCTGCAATTTAGGGTCCTTGAGAGTTACCTGGCCGTTGAAAAGTTAAGCGGATTGCCCAAGGTCACATAGCTAATAGGTATCAGAAGATCTGAAGATAAGTATTGCTGATTACAATAAAATTACTCATTACACTACTGACCTATCAGAATTTTCTAGTTAGGTAATCCTCACTGATTAGCAGTAAATGGTACTTCTTTTAAGGGAATTTGTCCCTAAGAGTGTTGAATTCTGTTATGGGCTCCTTCTGACAGCTTCAACTAGTATCAGCTGACAAGGTCTCCAGCGAATGATTGCCTCTCCCACAGTGTTACATGAATAACCCTGCGGAACTAGGTTATTCATTCTCTCATGAACCCCTACAACTGTGTTTACCATTAATAATCAGACAGACCCAATAAGCTTTGAGAAAGGACATTTACAAAGATGATAGTATAAGGACAGTTGGTGCAAAGTATTTCCCTGGCCTTTCATTCTATGCCCTTCAAAAAACCTTGGGCACACTCTTAGACAAGTATATAGAGCCTAAGAGAAGAGTAGACTGAAACTCATAGTTTGATGCTAATGAGACATGTTTGTAGAAAACAGTTATGTCCACAAGGTACACTCTGCTCCAGATTGCTGGAAATCCTCTCTTAATTTCTTGGCTGATATTGTCCTCTGGTCCAAGAGGTACTGATCCTCACATGTGCTTCCTCTCATAAGTACCTATCTTCCTTTAGACATTTGAATCTGTTTTTGTTTTTGTGCTTGCTTTGTCCTTAGAGTCTGTCTGAGCTACTGGGGAGAGCATCTTTATTAACAGGAAATGGTCAATTTGTCCTTGATATGTCTCTTTGATTTTTGCTGGATAGTTAGTGTAATATCTTCAGTTACATGGTCAGCAAGGGAAGGAAATGGAAGAGTGCTAAGACCTCTGGTTATCCCACTAAGAGATTTCCTCACTGAAGCAGGGATAAGTCCACTGATTGAGTGAGCCCACTCACTAGACTGATTGTTATTTTTATACATTAGCCCAGAGGTGTGTGTCTAATTATCTCCAGCAAATGCCAAGATATTTCATATGTGGTACCATCTGCCCTCATCCTATAGTCAAATCACTTAAATCTTTTAAGTTCAGTTGAGAACCTTATTTACATTTTTGATTGATAAAGTCCAGGTGCCTAGACTCACTGAAATAAATTCGGATGGAGGTAGAACTACAACCTTACTCAAGGAAACGGGATTTGACCCTGATAAGTAAAAGAAGGCTAGATAGGCAACATAATATAATGGAAAGAGGGCTGGATTTGGAAGAAAATGGGTTGAGTTTTAATCCCAGCTGTCTCATTTACTACATTGTGACACTTTGAACTTGAAATCAGATTCAAAACAATCTAAAATGGATTTATTTCTCAAACATCTTCTATGTGCAATGAAGACTATTAGGCACAGGAGATACCAAAAGGAAAAAAAAAACAAGTTTTAAAAAATTATCTGGGGCTTCAAGGAGTTTGAACAACTTGATGATTCCATGGACAAAATGAAGTTCTTGGAGTCAGAAGCATCATCATCATCATCATCATTTTCACCATTATAGTTAGCAATTACATAACACTTAAAGTTTTGGAAAAGTCACTTTCTGGTGCCTCAGTTTCCTCATCTATAAGAGAGGATTAGACTAGATAGTCTAAAATCCATTCCACGTCTATGACATTTAGAGGATGTTTAGTTTGGGGTTTTAGTGTACTTTGGGCAATACTTTTTAAGGTTATATATATATATTATATTACATTATATAATATATTATATATTACATTATATAATATATTATATTATATATTACATAATATATAACATTATGTATAAAGTTTTATAAATATATATATATATATGTCTCTGCAAAGGTAAATTCAATTTAAGAAACATTTTTAACACATCTACTGGGTTTAGGGAACTACTGTAGGCATTGGTACTTTGAGAAGTGGAATTCCTGTTGGGAAAGCTAATCCATGGATGCAGAGGGTAACACATCTATGACTCAGTTGAGTCCCAAATTATTTCTTGGGACACAGTGGTTAGTTGACTTGCTTAGGTTCATATACTTAATAATTGTTAGAGTTGATATTGAACCAAGGTCCTCCTGATTTATGAGAGAGGCAGGGATGAAGGGGGGAGAGAGAGAGAGAGAGAGAGAGAGAGAGAGAGAGA
>NW_027185798.1:53394539-53431045 GCF_028583685.1 Petaurus breviceps papuanus | reverse complement strand
CCCCCCCCCCAAAAGATCATAACTACAGAATTATATAGTGTGAGAAACTAACATATTCCATGGTGTACATAAGACTGAAATAAACATTAGAATTGAATGTCTTTTTTAGAATAATCAGTGTAGAAAAATTTCCAGATTTTAACTATTTGTTTTTTTAAATTCTCCTTCAAAGATTATTCAAAGTTAACCAAGTTGGCAGGAAGAATTCCTAAGATGATTCACACAGTTTACCATTTCCTTTTTCCGCACTTCTTTCCTTCCCTATGTTTCATATCATTAAGAGAAGGAAACATCATAAAAAAGTCAATGCATACTTTTAGAAAAGGATAAGCACTATAAGAATCCAGGTTATGTTGGATTGGCTTGTCCTGCAAACCTGAAATAGTCGTCTGAATAGCAAAATTTGAAAGAGAGAGAAATAGGGAATGTCTGAGAATATGTAAATCAAACGTGAGGTGACCTTGCTAGAACTTCAGACAAACCCCTGAAGCCAAAAATAACAGGGGAGCAGCTATCAAGCATGAAAATTCCAACACTGTTAACTCTTCTTTCTCCTGTAATTCACTCTGAGGGACAACTCCAAGGGTGGTGGAGAGAGAGCTGTTGTCAGAGGCAGGAATAGCTGTATGCAAAGTCCTTCTTCTGATATATACTGACTATATGCTCTTGGGAAACTGTCTCAAATCCTTAGTACTCCAGTTTAACATGAAAAATTTTGAAGTAAGGACTAATTTGCCTTAGATGGGGTTTGTTTTTTTTTTTTTATGAGTTTATTAAACCAACAGAATATCATTGACCCAGAGCTGGAGAGTCCTAAAAATCTACCTATTCCAATATCCCAATTACATAAATTGGGAAGTGAATTGCTCAACTTCACAAAAGTAGTAATCATCAAAAGTCAGCTTTGAACCCTAGCCCTTTGAATCCAGAGTCAGTGCCCTTTCCATTGTACCACATGCTTCTCAAATACAACAAAAAGTAGTCCGGCTGTGTTATCATAGATTTAGAACTGGATGAGTTCTTGGATGTCATCTAGTATAAACGGCTAATTTTATAGAGCGGTAAATTAAGGCATAGAGAAGACAAATGACTTGACTAAGGTCATACAGATAGTCTCTCAAAATGCTGAGATTTATATTTAGACATTCTAGACACTACTAAGTCTAGCAACCAATCCCTTATACCAAGTTTACTTAACTCTCCAGGAGGAGGCTTGTCATATGTAACTTCCCAGAAAAATTGGTACGTTGTTTTTTAGCCTATTGTGAATTCTTTAAAAGGCAACTATTAACTAGATATGAAAATGATATTCAAAAATCTTTCAACCATAAAATCTATTTGACTTGAAAATTTTTGTCTCCAATTCCATTTCCATCAAAATTTTCTTCCTAACATTCACACTCTTCTTCCCCTTCAGCTCCTCCAATTTTTAAGACAAAATGACAACAGCCCCAAGAATTGAAGCTAATAGATGGCAAACAGGCAAACAATCTTTGATTTTGCCATGGCCGCACCATCATCCCTGCTACAAACAAAAACTGATGAAATATATTCCATGGAAATCACAGAGCAACATGTGCAAAAAATAACAAAATATTCATAGCAATACTCTGCATTAGTGAGTAAAAAACAAAGCAAAACCAACCAAACAAACAAAAAAGAAGGTGCCTATGAATTTTGAAATGGTTGAGGCTATTTGGATGAATTTAATGGCATATTGTACACTACAAATGATTGATAAGAGAATTTCAGACAAATGTGGGAAAATTTGTATTATTCCAAAGCAAAAAACAAAACAAACCAGAAACCAGGACAAAATACAGAGTGAATACAGCTATGTAAATGAAAAGGTAACAATATAAAAGCTTATCTTTAAGCAATGGAAAGATCATGAGAAGGCCTGGGGAAGAGTGATTAAACTTTCCTGCTGTCTCCTACTAGAGTAATACAAAACTAGTAGGACAGAATATTGTATGTATGTAATTATCAGACAAGAGTTCTGCTTTGGTTATCTTGGGGTCCATATCATAGAGGGTAAGAGAACAGAATTTTTCAGACTGCTGTGTTGGGTTTATACTCTAAAGAGCTAAAAAAAATAGTGTAAAGATGTTTTAACTGTGTTCACTGTCAACAGCACGTAGCTCATGGGATTAAATTTGCTTTTCTGAAAAAAAAAATTGCTATTTTAAGCAAATGTGACAATATTTAAGTGAAATTTTCAGCAGATATGGGTGTGAGAAAAGTGATACATAGAAATTAACATCTCCAAATAATCTAAATGGTAGAAATGTACGTGACAGAGTAAGCTCTTGAAAGAAACAACAAAAAGGGCCTATGTGATAGATATTACAGAAAACATCCATGATTAGTGGATTTAGATTTGTAAATAATGATAAAAAAAAAGAACATCATCATTTCTATAGCACTTTGAGGCTTACTAAATCATTTTTTTATCTTTTCTGGCTCAGAGAGAAGAGTTTATAATTTGTAAAATAATCACTATGTGTTAAAAACTTATTACTATCTTGTCATCAGGGATTATGTCCTATGACTATACCAATTCCGCTACTGAGGTGAGGGGAGTATAAATCCCTCTACTCCCTACACTTGTTTCCACACATTCACAGAATCAAAGAAGCTCAGAGTGGGAAGGCAGCTTAGAGGTCATATAGAACAACCTTTACCTAAAGCAAGAATCCCATATGATTTATTCAACACCTGGTCATCTAATTTCTGCCTGAATACCTCTAGTGAAAGGGAATTGATGACCTTATGGGGGAAGATTGCTCCATTTGCTGGCAGATCTTTTCATAGGGATTTTCTCCTTCATATCGAGCCAAAATCTGATGTCCTGTGACATCCACTTACTGCTTCTATTTTTGTCTTCTGGAATGAGAAAAAAATAAAATAAAGACCATTCCCTTTCCCATGTATGAAGATCCTGAAAAACTTCTTATCTGAATTTTCCTTTGTCAATAATAAATCTACAAGTTACAAAATTATTCTTGCAGCATTAATTTAAGTCCCTTTACTATAATGATTGTTCATCTCTGAATATATTCCCTATTGTCATGGTTCCTAAAATTTTGTACCTGGATCTGAATATAATATTCCAGATATCGAGCTTCCTACCTTACCCTTACAGCTATTATTCAAGGGAGCAACTCTTTAGAGAAGGGGTCATCTATTTCCACCAACTGATGCTGACCATGCAGGCAAACCAACCTTCTACCACCCATTCCTTTAATAACTGAGGGAAGACAGCTCAGGACCCTGAGTCTAAGAGCTCTGTGAATATCAGCACACTCTGACCCCTAGCCTTGCTTCCAGCATTTTAGCCTGGCCCCTGTAGTCATCAGTAAGGGAAGCAATACCTGTGGAAAATGGACCTGCCCTCTTTGGTAACACCAACATCAAGCACAGATTTAATGCCATTGATAGATAGGTAAATATGAGTGGCTTAGAAAAAGTAGTGCCCTACCATACCACTAGCCTTGTTTTCATTACAGCACCCACAGCTGTCATCCAGGACAACAATTGTTATAGAAAAGAAACACCAATTAACAACAGAATGTTCTCACAAAGAGGGCAACCCAACCTACCTAAAGGCCAAGGCACTATAAGTAACAGGAAAAGAGAGATGACATAGGAAAGGTAACTCAAAACCACCACCATAACTTTGACTAAAACCTTGCTTCAAACCCATCTGGGAATAGCATCAGTCCCTTGACTCAAGAGTCCAAGAAAAGCTATGCTCCGGGATCACCCTCCTTCAAGGAAACCAACCCTGCCTCCCCAGCAAATGAAGCTACTCAAGACCTAGAAAAGAAAATTCCTGTCACACAATCCTTAGCACTATCATAGAGTTCAACATCCTAAGTGCATATCACTTTTATCAGGGGCAATAACTTTAAAAAAGATTTATTACCATTTACTTTGCTACTGTACCCTAAAAACTAAGAAGTTTTGATTCATGAAACTTGAATTTTGATATATACTTTCTTCCACTACTAGAATGTGAACTCCTCAAGAAGAGGGTCTATTTTGATGATCAGTTTATACATTTAGCATTTAGTACAGTACTTTATACATTGTAAGATCTTTATAAATATTTTTCATCCATCCATGCATTCCTTCATTCATATCATTAGCCTAATTTGGGGTGTAGTGAACTATCACTTGGTATATTTTTTTCTATACTTCTATTCTTTTTTTTTTCCTTTTTGGAGGGCAATTGTGGTTAAACGACTTGCCCAAGGTCACACGGCTAGTTGTTTTTGTGTTAAGTGTCTGAGGCAGGATTTGAACTCAGTTCCTCCTGACTCAAGGGCTGGTGCTCTATTCACTGCACCAACTAGCTGCCCCTATACACAGTTCTATACTACTTCTGTACTAAAAGTGCAGCCTAAGGTAAGTCTTTTGGCAGCTCTGTCACATTTTGACTCATACTATACTAAACCCCCTCAAATATTATTTATATGAACTGTTCTCTATATGTTTCTCTCTAGGCAGATAACTTTCCAGTGGAATTTTTAATACTAATTATTTAGTTCATATACCTTTAAATTTATTCCTATTAAATTTCATCCCCTTTAAGTAAAATTTTGCATTTGTCTGTAATTCCATTATTTTGACCTGCCAAGTTATTTTCATATGTACTGATTTTATTGACTATTTCTATCTTCATAGCCATACTGATATGCTCTAAATTCTATCTCCATATTGGTACCTCCTCTACCACCCTGGGAACCAGAGCTTTTGATTAGTGAACTTTTATCATTTACAACCTGATCCCAATCCCTCTGACATCTTTAAACCATTTTACCACACATTCTTCCATCGCATTTATTGCTCTGGGCACAGTAAGCAAATCAACACTATAATTTATGAATAAGACATGTCAAAGAGTCCCTCTGTGATAACACTCACTAACATTGCTCTTTCCATGACTAAAACACATCTCCCCTTGCTAAAATTGCCCATGAGTATTGCCGTCTACTATTAAAATATTGCTTTTTTTTAAAATTTACAGTACTTAACAATTGACATACATTAAGCAGTATAAACAGAACACATAAGAAGTCTTGATGGATTAGCAATTGACATTTAGGACATCTTTCAGTAGGCAAATATGGAAAGGTTTTAGCTTGTAAATCATGTGAATAAAACATGGGTGGGATTTAAATCCTTGAAAGGGCTGAAAAGTGCAAGGCAAGATTAAGTTATCTAGGAATTATGGTACTTGGGAGTAGAAGTGTGAGGGGAGAAGTCACAAGGCTAAAGTCAATTTACAGAAACTGCAGCATAAGGTGGGGAATTGACCATCCAGGGAACAAAAAAAAAAAGAATCTTATTCCTGGAACTGAGGGTCAGAGCAGAACCAAAGGTTCTCACTTGATGCTAATCCCAAGAATTATAGTCATGATAGACACGGGATTGTAAAATCTTTGAGAGCAGGAAGGGAATGTTTGCATTTTGTTGTTGTTGTTGTTGGTTATGGTGGTGGTGTTTTTTGTTTATTTATTTGTTTGTTTGTTTTTGTTCCGCCACCATTTAGGATAGGGCCTGCCATATTGTTGGCAATTAATAATGTTTGTGGACTGACTTGACTGATCCAATTCTGCTAAATCTAGTAAGATGAAATTCAGTTGGGATGAATATGGAGTCCTCACTTGGGTTTTGAAAAATGCCAAAGTACAGAACAGGGGAGATATGACTGACAGTAATTCATGATGGAAAATGCCCTGAAGCTATTATTGCATTGCAATCCCTGTTTAAGTCCTCATGTAACATAGCAGTTGGAAGGGAGAGGGCTAAGAATTCTAGCATGCAATAAGAAAAGTATCACATTCAGAAAGAGATTATGGTTCCTTTGGTCACTCCATAAATCAGATGACATTTTCTGTATTATGTACAGTTCTGAGGTTCCTGGACATCCTCCAGGCTGTTAGCCTTTCCAAAATGGAGAACTCAGAATTGAACATAAGATCAGAAGAAGGAGATCCTATTTAACAGACCTTTCTCAAAGGAGAATGAGCTTCCTGTAAAGGACTGTGAGTTCTTAAACTTGAGGGGACTTAAATAGAGGTTGGATGATGATCTGTGAGACATCTACTTGCGTTGATTTCTATTTAAATCTGTCTAAGGATTGAGAGTTTGTAATGTCCTTTCCAACTTGGAGATCCTGTGATTTTAAATTGCATTGCCAAGTTGTTAGATCAAAGTATTAAACATTTCCTTTTAGACTATCTATATATCATGTTAATGAATATAACTTTAGTTTTTGTTAATACATTTAAGCTAAAAACAAACAAACAAACATAATCAGGAGGGGTGGGGTAGTGGAGTTTTGACTAGAATAAACCTGTTCTCAAGGGCCTAAGCAGTTACAATTTCTTTTAACAGTTTTTTTAAAAATAATTTCAACATTTGACATTATAGTACAATTAGATCTATATTCACTACGTATGTAATACATATACCTTTAAATTGAGTGGCTGACTACTTCAGATAAAATATTACTGAATTCAAGATAGCAAATGTGTAATCTCTAGTTGTACTGTCTGGATGTATTCAAAAAGTCTTTTAAATGGAAAATAAGTCCTACCTCTTATCCTCAAATCAGCTTTATGATAAATGTCACATTTTATTCAAAATAATAAATCTAATTTACTGAAAAGTGAGTCAGATGTCAAGTTAACAGGAATCCTTTGGGAGGGGCAGGGAGGAACTATGCAGTTCTATATTGTGAGTAGGCAAAGACAACTCCACTTAACTTTGGCTTTTACATTATGACTTTTTACATGAGAATGATTCAGGAGGTCAAGTGGTATTTCTTACACACACTTTTGGAGTGGAAAATTAACAGGAAGATAGGGTGTGTGTTAATGTTATACATCTTCTTCTCAAATTTAATTCTATTCCTCCCACTTCTAGACATAAAGCATCCTGTAACAGAGGTGTCAAAATTGGACTGAACTAGATTAAAAAACAACTAGGAAATATTTAACAAAATAAGTAAAAATATATATAACAACATAGATAATGTTAATTTGTGGTTTTCTCAGTCAATTATTGGTCCACAAGTCTCCATTTCTTTGAGTTTAATACCACTTGACTAGAACACATTTCCCATTTTCCCAGAAGACCTCACCTTCCTTTGGTCCTTTCATAGAATAACAGAATATAAGAGTTAGAGGGAATCTTAAGGATTCAAAACCCCTGGTATGAGGGAAATGAGGCTGAGGTCAAAGAAAGATTTTGGCCAAGTTTCACATAGTGAGTTACTGGTAGAGAAAAAAAAAATGATCTCAGATATACTGATGTGTATTTCAATATTTTATTTTCCTCTTCAAGCTCTATCCTTTCCTCTTTCATTCTTTTGTATTTTATTTATTTATTCATTTGTTTGTTTGTTTATTTATTTGTTTATTGCTTTTTGGAGGGCACTTGGGGTTAAGTGACTTGCCCAAGGTCACACGGCTAGTATTTGTGTTGTGTCTAAGGTGGTATTTGAACTCAGGTCCTCCTGAATCCAGGGCTAGTGCTCTATTCACTGCACCACCTAGCCGCCCCTCTTTCCTATTTTATTTACCTCAAATTTTCACCATTTCATTAATGTTCATTTTCTTATCATGTTCCCAAGAACAATGGCTGAATATGTGTTGATATAACAAAAAAGAAGAGCTATTCTAATAATTTTCCCCCATTTATTTATCTGTTTCAGAGCACACTTGGTTGGACATTAAGTTGATTAGAGAGGAAGGTGAAAAAGTAGGAAATACAATATTTTTCCAGCAATATTATTTCCTAATAGATACTATAAAAACTCTTAATGTCAAATTTTCACTTGAAACTTGAGTGGTAGAAGATTATGTATTGAATCACCTAAAAATAGAGTGAAGGATAAGGGTAATTTAAAGAACTTGGATGGATATGAACCAGCAAAATCATGCTGAGGGCTCTCAAGAATGAAACTGGAAGGAGGAAAAAGAACAGAGGAAAGATGCAAGAGATCTGCAGAGATCTATATCACAGAATTTTTAGCATCAAGGAAGATGGAGCCACCACATTTGGGCTCTAATATCATAATGCCAGCTGTAAAAGAAATAGAAATGATATGAAAAGAACAGCAAAAAGTGGAAAATAAAACAGTGAAATTGAATCATTTGCATTAAAAAAATCTATTCTGGACATAACATAATTATGATGGAATTGAGGGATCAATCTATAAAGTATTTGAAGGAGGGGAAAATTCCCAAAGGGATAGAAACCACCTTGGAACTAATAAATGCAATAAGATGAAAGAAAACATCAACAAATATTGGACTGTATCTCATTTTTCCATTTCTATGCCTAATCTACATAATTATACAGGACATCCTTGATGAAATTAAAAGGAAATGGGCTTAACCAAGTGATATCACAGAATAAAAAAAAATCCCACTGGAAGTTATAAATAATATAAGAACCTTTTCTTGCCCTAATTGTTGCCTATTGACTCTGTGTGTGTATACATACATACACACATGTATATGCATATATATGTATATATAGACATATAACTATATATATAGATATATACATATGTGTGTACATGCACAAAATCAACCACAAGTCCATGAGGCATGGAATTACAACTAGATTTATTACAAGAGAAATGAACATGCATATGAAACTCTAAAGCAGGGAAAAGAGTTTTTAATCCAAGCAGAAGCTTGAATATTTATGAAATTCTGACAAATATAGAAGAAACAGAAATCTCAATCTAAATGGGCATGGCAGAGGAGGAAAAATTATGAATAATTAAGGTGGCAAAAACTTCATTCTTTTCCTCAGAAACTGCTAGACTATGAAGATAAGATGCTCTGTTTATCTACAAGGGTCCCAACAGTACAAACAGTTTCCCAGTCTAGTAAAGATTGAGTGGTGCTTATTTTGATTCCCAAGGACACAGAGAGAGTACAGCTTGGGCTACAAACAACAAATTATGTCAACTTAGGACGGCTCTGTCCTTGACACATTCAGGGCCTCCTGCATACTCTGGGTCCAGTACTTCTGAAAAATATGCCAACTCAGAAAGACAATTTCAGGGTATCCCTTAAGAAATATATGTGTATACATATATATATAAATATGTATATATGTTTATTAATTTACACATGTATGTATGTACATGGTTGGATGATGTCTTTTGTTCATGAAGAGGACAAAAATAACATCATTATGTTGTGATCAAGGCACAGTGTCTGACTATGGCTGATTGGATCAATACAGACTCAGAAGGTTCTACCACACGTCAGGCACAAATAGCCAATCTGAATATTTAGAATAGAGATGTCTCTAAATTTGCACTTCTCATTTTTCCTTTGAGCTGCTGCAGTTCTGTTTTCCTTGAAGAGCAGAGCATTTTCTCTGATGTGGGTATGCCATGCTAAGTTTCTTTCATGTCTCATAATTGACTCTAAAGTTCTTCAGAGAGACCTTGAGAGTGTCCTTATGTGCCTTTTCCTGACCTCAGTAGCTTGCCTTCTGTGAGTTCTCCACAAACTATTCATTTAGACAAAATTATCTTTTAGGTAGGTTTGGTGTTTGAACAACATGGCCAAACTATGTAAGATGCACTTTCTGCAGCAGAGTTTGAATGCTCGGCAGGTCAGCTTGAAAAAGAATTTCAGTGTCTAGTACCTTATCCTGCTAAGTGATCTTCAGAACCTTCTGGAGACAATTCAAATGGAAGCAATTCAGTTTCCTGGCATGGCACTGGTAGACCATCCAGGTTTCACAGGCATATATAACAATGAAATCAGTACAACAGCGATATAGACCTTCGGGTTGGTAGAAGTCCCATAACTCTTCTCTCCCACACTTTCCTATGAAGCCTTGCAAATATTGTGCTAGCTCTGGCAATGAATGCTTTAACCTCATTATCTGTGTGTACAGAAAGTTAACATCCACGGCATTCACTACATATGCATATGGATATACATTCAATTCGAATGTTGAATTGAATGTACATCCATATGTGCAGATAGCATATCCATATGCACATTTATACAGCATTACACATGCTATATATGTGTATGCGTACATACACACTTGATTTGGTAGAGCAAATTTGTAAAACCACTCTTATAATGAAGTGTTCCCAATACATGAATCATATTTATGCAAGAGTCCTTGAAAGATAAAGCAGCATGTATACATTTTCTTATATACAGATACACATATATGTATATATACAAATACATATATACATACGCAATTAAATGTACTCAATTTGATTCAATAACTCAGAATAGGTAGACATATTCTTGCCATAGGTATGTACTGCTGCCATGGAAGAGAGTCCAAGTCGAAGAGGCATTGCCTATATTGATTTACAATTCCTCATTTTTATAGATGATATTTCACTGATTGCAGCAAGGCACAATCTACTGCATAGCCTGCTAGGTGAGATGCACAATTCATAATTCTCCACAAAAGAAAATACAACTGGACCAAAATATCTATTTTCCAGATTATAATATGCAATTGTATCAGGGTTCCTAAACTTTTTCTTTTTTTAATATCATAGACCCACTTAGCAAATTGGTAAACCTTATGGAGCCTTTCTTAGAGTATGAAATAAATGGAGGTATGAAAAAAAATGTATGAAATAAAATAGACAATTGCAAAAGAAGTCAATTAAAATGAAACAATATATATGTATGCACGTATGTATATGTGTATACATATCGATATATACCAAGTTCATAAAATACATGTGTATGTATATACATATATGTGTGCATGTATGTATATGTGTATTGTGTATCTCTAGCAGAGAGAGCGAGATTATAAAAGAGCCCTGGATAATCTAGAAAATGCAGAGTACTGAGTCAAATCTCAATTGATCTCCATTTCCATTTTTTTATGTTTTCTCATACATGTTTTCTCTTTTTTATGCTTCTCTTGATTTTTATATTTAAATGCCAAATTTTCTATTTAGCTATTTTTTTGACCTGGAATGCTTGAAAGTCCTCTATTTCATTAAATATCTGTTTATTACTCTGCAATATTATGCCCAATTTTGCTTGTTGAGTGATTCTTCATTGTAATCCTTGCTCCTTTTCCTTTGAGAATATCATTTTCCAGGGCAGGCCCTCTGCTCCTTTGACATAGAAGCTGCAAAATGTTGTGTGGTCTTGACTGTGGCTCCATGTTAATCGAATCATTTCTTTCTGGCTGTTTTTAATATTTTCTCATTGGCCTAGAGCTCTGGATTTTGATTATAAATATTCTTGGGAATTTTGGTTTTGGGAATTCTTTCAGGAAAAAAAAAACAACACTGGATTATTTAATTTACATTTTGTTCTCTGGTTCTAAAATTTCAGGGCAGTTATACTTTCTTTTTTTTTTTCCTAAAAATTTTAATTTAGACTCAAATGCCAGAACACAAACACAGAATAGAGAAAAGAAACAAAACCATATCATAAACTTAAATATTGGAACTTAAATATAAAATTAGGGAAAAAAAGCATGCCGTGTGCATCACAGAGAGGATTCAAAATATGTAATAGATTTTCATTTAGAGAAAGCCTATATGATAAATAATACTTGTGTTGAGAATTATTCATCTTTTCTTTGCTTCCATGTGAGATTTCTTTTGTTCTCTGCTGTAAACTTTTTTACTTTGTTCTTTTTTTCTTTCCCCCCAACCTCCCCCCAGAAGGTTATAATAAAGTTTAGATATGATTCTCTATAGCTATAGACACATAGATACATAGTCTTTCCCAAATCTGTTCTACTCCTGACTTTTGTTTTTTTATGTATGATTATATTTCTTGTTTTCTATCCCTTCTGCCTCCTCCTCTACTTTACTTCTACCAACTACGTTGCCCTCCTATGACTTGCCTCCCCCCTCCAAGGATCCCTCCCTTATCCTCCCATTCCCATAAATCTAAACACCCTTCTATACCCCTATTTATCTATTCTCTCACACTCCCCTCTAAAGATTCCTCCCTTTTCCTCTCCCCAATTCCTATGCCAACCGTTCTATTTCTTCTGAATTTAGAAGACTTTTATACTCTTCTAACTATATATTCATTGTTCCCTCTTAAACCCATTCTTGATGAAAATGGGTTACCAGAACTACCAGCTCTATTACCCCATCCAGTTCCTCTGTATCAATTCTCCCTTTTGCATCTCAACTAATTATTCTTTTAAGCTGTTCCTAAATGGTTTTACTTTTTAAATTCATATCCTCAGGTTTACCCCAATCTTTCTTATATACTATTATTGATAAGAATTATTGATAAGAATCTTAGATGTCCTTTTTACATTTTACATATATAAAAATTAAACAGTCTTTCCTTATGGGTCCCTTATATTCAGTCTTTGTTATATGCCTTTTATTTCTCTTGGTTCTTATATGTTGAATCTTCCATTAAGATTGAGATTTTTTTTTAAACAAAATCTTAGAAGTCTGAGAGTTTATCAGTGTCCATTTATTTTTTCATTCAGGATAATATTTAACTTTGCAGGTTATGATATTTTTGACTAGAGTCCCTGTTCTTTTGCTCTTCAATATGTTGTGTTCTAAGACCTACAGTCCTTTAATGTCTCTGCTTCTAGTTCTTGTGTAACTCGAATTGTGGCACCATTATATTTAAATTGCTTTAATCTTGATGCTTTTAATATTTTTTCCTTGAGCCAGGAGTTTGGGGGTTTGACTACAATATTCCTGTGGGCTTGCCTCATAGGATCTCTTCTAAGTGGTGACTGATGTATTTTTTCTATTTCTACTTTCCCTCCTTGTTCTAATGTTTCAGGACAATTTTCTTTGACTATTTCTTATATTATTGTATTGATTTTTTTTTACCATAACTTTTAGTCAATCCAGTTATTTTAAAATTTTCTCTTCTTGATCTATTCTCCAAATCTGTTGTTTTTCTTATAAGATGTTTCACTTCCTCTTCTATTTTTTCATTATTCATATTTTTCTTTATCATTTCTTGATCTCTTACAATTTCACTGACTTCACTTTGCCCAATTCTAATTTTCAAGGTGTCATTTTCTTCCTTAAGATTCTGGATCTCCTTTTCTAGTTGATTGACTTTCCTTTCATACCCTTTTTGTTTTGTTTTTTTTTTGATTATTCATTTTTCTTTTTTAGTTTTTCCTCCATCTCTATCATTTGATTTTTGAAGTCTTTTTAAAGATGTTCTATTAATTCTTTTCAGGCAGGTGACCATTTAATGCTACTCTTTGGGGCTTTATTTCAATATCCTCCTCTGAGGATGAAACCTGGTCATCTCTCTTCCATTCATTGATAGGTTTCTATAGTTGGGTTCTTTTCTCCTTTGCCTGTGCATTTTTTTTTTTTTTGGTAATAGCCTACTTATTTGTAGCCACCTCTAATCCTGGGATGAGGGAAATGTTGCCTCTTGCCTCAGATCTTCAGTTCTTCCCTTTAGCCAGAAACCAAAGTCAAACGTCCAGCCTCCTGTAAGTGCCCACAGCCAGGGGTTTTCTGCCCCACTACTTGGGCTCACTGGGACTGTCCTGGTTCTTTCTTACCCCCCTGCTCTTCACAGCACAGCTGGGCCTGGTGTTCCTGGTCAGCAGAGGTTCCCTTGATCTTCCCAGGCTCAAACGCCCAACTCCCCTCATTCCTTATGCCCTAGGGGTAAAAGATCTGGTGGCTGGGGCTGAGGCAGCCTCTCAAACTAACTAATGAATCCCAGGACTTGCCACTTGCTGTTAAAAGGGAGCCTATCCTGGAGCTGTTTACTCTTCACAGGGACAAAACATCCTGTTGAGATTTTTCTTATGATCTTCTCAAACCAGGAGCACCCTGGTTATACACCTGTCCTTATTTATCTCCATCCACACTTTCTTTGCCCTATGGTGCTATTTTAACTTTTTTGTGGGAGAAAATCTTGAGAGTATGGAATTTTCTGACCTACTCCACAATCTTTCCAGAATCCTTTCTTAAAATATAATATTTACGCTCTTTTATTTTTATCATGGCTGCCAGGTAGTCTAATAATTATTAAATTATCCTTAATCTATTTTCCTGGTCAGTTGTTTCTTCATATGAGATATTTAATATTTTCTCTTTTTTCTAGTCTTTTGGCTTTGTTTTATTGTTTCTTGATATGTCATGAAGTAATTAGCTTTCATTTAGCAATTTTAATTTATAAGGTGTTATCATCTTCAGTGAGATTTTGTAGCTCTTTTATCCCTTGCCTAATTCTAATTTTTAAGGAGTCATTTTCTTCAGACTTGGTGCTTTTTACCAAGTTATTAATTATCAATTCATATTTTTTTTGCATTGCTTTAATTAATTTGTCTACTTTTCCCTTTACTGTACTGACTTTTGAAATCAGATTTTATTTTATTTTTTTGCTTTTTAAAAAATCTTTTTGTTTAGCTCTTCTAGGTCTTCTTGTTGGACTTGTGTCCAATTTACATTTTTCTTTCTTTAAGACCTTGTTTGCATATGTTTTCAATTTATTGTCTTCTGAGTCTGTGTCTTGATCTTCCCTGTCACCATAGTAGCTGTTCATGGTCAGGCTCTTTTTGTTGTTGTTATCATTGTTTGTTAATTTTTCTAAGCTTTTTCTATATTTTAAATCTTATGTTAAAATTAGACTCTGCTCACCTCTGGGGGTGGGGGGGGCATGGGTAATGCCTGACATGAAGTGTTCTATTTTTTATATTCTTCAGTTGCATTCACATGTTAATGGAGGCCTGTAAACTTTTGGCGTTGCCAAACTCATTTGATTTGGGGAGAGGTGTGGCCACTGCCTTTCTGGTCTGCATTCTGGTCCTTTTCCAGATAGAACCCCTAGTCCCTCATGACTACTCTTGTTCCCTCAGGCCTCTAAATGACCCAGGAACTGGATGATGATGCCAGAGCTTCTGAATGGCACCAGTTTCTTCTCCCATTGCTATTACACTGGTAATCTGTGTATTAAACTCTGGGATCTCTTTCTGATGAGATGTTCAATCCCCTTATGATTCCAGAATACTGGGTTACTCCTAGTCACTGCTGCTTCCATACCTTAGTGCTGTTTTCAGTGTTGCACTCTTGTCCAGTCCCCACCCCAGTGTCTGCAGACCTCTCTTTTGTCTTAATAAGCTGCCCTGGACTGGAAAAATAAATTTCTATGACTTTTTCATAACTTTCATACGAAGAATTTGTTAGGACTCTTTTTTTTTGAAAATGGGTTGTGTTGAGAGACCTTGGCAAAAATGCTGGCCTCATGTCACCATTTTGGATCTGCTAATTTCATTTATATTCAACTCTCTTCTAGAGGTAATAGGATTTAGATGGAAAGGAACCCTAGAAATCATCTTGTCCAGCCCACCTTAAATATATAAAGAATTAGAATGTCAAAGAAGTGAAGTGACTTTCCCAAGATAACACAGCTAATTCAAAGAAGAGGTTGAATTCAAGTGAAGTCAATAATCATTTTTTAAGTATCTTACGTACAGAAAATAGTCCCAGCTTTCAAGGATTTCAGAATCTAATAGGAAGGACAAAGGAGACTTTTGAGCAATTATGTACAAAACATTATCCATACAGGATAAATTGGAGATAATGAAAAGCAGGAAGACAGATTTATAGGAGATTTCTTCTTGCAGAAGGTAGGATATTAGTTGAGATTCCAAGTGATGAGGTGCAGGCTCTGGGAACCACCTTGAGCTCTCCTTGAATCTTTGAGTTATAGGTTCTGGGAACCCCCTTGAATTCTGATTGAATCATCCCATTTGATGGCATTTGCATGAGGCCATAAGCCTTTCCTTGTGGCTCTGCCCAAAACTTTGTTACTAGCTTGGACCTCCATTGTCCATCTACTTCCCACCCTAGAGCCTATCAAAATATCTATACCCAAATCAAATGTTACCTGACCTCATTAACTGCTCCTGAAGACCCTTCCCAAACTCAGTACTGGAGTCTCACCTCATCTGACTCCTTTTGAAGATACTCCAGAAATTCCTCCCCTAGGCCACCCCTAGATTCCTCCCACAACCTTTCTGTCTATAAGACCCCATCTTGTCTCCATGTGGTGTGAGAGCTCCATAGAATTCTAGCCTACACTTACTACTCTGTGTCGGATGATTCTGGCTTCCTTGTACAATACAAGCCTTACAGATACTGAGGTTCCTTAAGAGACTACCCAATATGGTGATCTTTTAATAAACTTTGCTTTTCTTTGGCTGAGAGAAGACTTGAGTTGAATTCATTTGGCAGGACCTGATGTGTTGGTATTTTGGGGTCTCAAGCACCCCTAAACCCTCTTCACAAGGAAGGTAAGGAAGCAAGGAGGTGAGAAGGAAGAGAATGGGCGAGAAGCATTGGATTCTCTTGGGTATGAATGAGCCAAGGATATTGGAGATGGAGAAGTGGTAAGTGGGAGCATAGTAGTTTTTATTTTGTTTGTTTTTTGGTAATTTTTTTCCTTGATAAAGTTTGATAAACTTTGAAAAGACAGTGAGATAGATACACCTTACTTTGGATCTGTGTCATTTTTTCTGATCATAGATGAGAATGCCATCAAATTTTAAAATTTCAAATGGGAATTATTCTTAGCTGCATTTGCTTCTTCTCTTCCCTTCACCTATAAACTAATCACAATTTCTTATTGTTTCTTTCTTTCCATTTATAACCACTTTATGATTCTTTCACCCTTTAGAATTCAGGGCTTGTTTTGCTTATGAGTAATACTTAGATCTATCTTTTCATTTTTATTTATTCCTTTCCATTTTCGATGCTTCTTGCTCTTTTCTTCTTGAGTTGAATGTATTTCTACACTAAATTCTTTGTTTATATGTGTATTCTACACTCTTGACAAGTTTAGTTAAAAGTGAAGTTTGAATGATATGTGCCTGCTCAATTTTTCCTTGTTTATAGACATCTTTATATTGGCATATATATATATAGGCATATATCTACTGTAGCCCAAAATTATATGAAATAACCCCCCAAAGCTCCCCTTTTCTTTCCCTCTTCTCATCTTCTTTTACCCTTCCTTTTTTTTTTTTTTTTGAGGGCAATTGGGTTTAAGTAACTTGCCCAAGGTCACATGGCTAGGTTTTTTGTTTTTTGTGTGTGTTAAGTGTCTGAGACTGGATCTGAACTCAGGTTCTCCTGACTCCAGGACCAGCACTCTACTCACTGCATCACCTAGCCGCCCCTTCCCTTCCTTTTTAACAGTAGTCATAACATAACAAAAATCTCTTCTAGATTCTCCATATTATTTCTTTTATCAATTCTTATGAGATTATGATTCTTAGGGATTCTAATGGCACCCCTTGCATAACAAAACAAAAAAAAACCTTTGTCTTTGTATATTTTTTTCTGATTTCTCATTTGCATTTACCTTTTATGTATCTATTTATTCCCATGTGTATTTCAAAGTTTCTATACAGTCCTGGTCTTCTCATCAGGAATGCTTGGAAATTATTTCATTAAAATATTTATTGTTCCTTTATACTATTATACTCACTTTTTTTCTGGGTAAGTTATTAGTTGCATGCCTGTATAATTCACTTTTTATATCGTATTGTTGAGTTTTGGGGGTTTAGGGGTGCTCGAGACCCAAAATACCAATACACTGGGTCCTGCCTAATGAATTTCACTCAAGCCTTCTCTCAACCAAAGTAAAACAAAAGTTATTCAAGATTTGCTATAATGGGTAGACTCTTAAGGAGCTTAAATATTTGAGACACTTATGTTGACAATTGGGCCTGAACAATCTGGCACAGACTGAATCTGTGCTAGATTGAATCTCTGCACCTTCATGGAGGCAAGAGGGAGCTTATACAAAGAAAGATTGTGGGAGTGGTCTAGGGGTGGTCTAGAGGTTTGGGGAGGGTCTTGAGGAGGAGTCTAAGGAGGATTTTGAGGAACAGTGGTCAGATTCCAGGAATGGGAATAAGGATGGGAAATAGCTGAAAGCTACCTGGAAATGATAATGGAGGCTAGGCTAGTTTAAGGGTAACAGATTTGGGCCTATAGATAATGAAGGCTTATGACCTCAGGCAAATGCCTCATCAAGTGGGAAGATTCAGGTTTCCCAAAGCCTGTACCTCATCAATCCCCCCTCAAACAAATGGGATCCAAATTGCTTTGGGGTAAAGGGCAAAGGTCTCAAATTTGAAAGTGCTTCCTGATGGCAAGGTTTGTAGTGCTGTCCCTGCCTCTCTGGGTCCTGTTCAAGGGGTCAGACTTCACATTCAAAGGGGTCAGACTTCAGAACCTGGCTGATGCCAGGTCCACGGGGCTGGAGACCTTGGTTTCAGTTGGAGGTTGTTATAGCCTGAGTGGTCATCTGGAAGTTGATAGCTCTGACCCTGGAGGAGACACACTTGATGAGGATGTTAAGCAAGGACCAACCAGACATGAGAGGAATATAACCAGTAAGCAAGACCAAAAGGAAAAGGGCCAGTATAATTTAAACTCTTTTTATCCCTTTGGCTAGAGGGAGCTGGGGCTTTTCTAAACAGTGATTTGAGGTCTTCCAAGGGCTCACAGGTATATTCCAGAGTCTCTGGGGGTGGGAGGGAAGTAAGATACTGGTTTAATCCTACAATTATGAGTCTGGCTGGGGAGGCCTTTGAATTTTACTGCCATTGGAGTTGTAAGTATGATTTGGTCGGGTCCCTTCCAGTTGACATCTAACTGTTCTCCCTTTTGGGTTGTCCATGACTTTAAGTAGACCCAGTCTCCAGGTTGTACTGCAGCTGGGCACTCCTTTTCATGACCAAGAGGTTTTCGAAGATACTTATTGGCATATTCTGTTAGAGCATTCCAGACCCCTCCTGACTGAGTTGAAAATTGAGTAATTAAATGCAATTCTGGATCTACAAGGGTATAAGAGGTTAGGAAGGGCCTCCCATGCTGGAGTTCAAAGGGATTTAGCTTGATTCTGACTCTGAGTAGCCCAATTGGGAGATATTTAACCCAATCTTCTCTGGTTTCTATGCATAGCTTAGTAAGGACTTGTGTATGATTCATTTTCTCTACTAGAGGATTTTGTATTCCAGGCTGAGTGGAGGTGGTAAGTGCTTTTAAGCCTTTTTGACACTGCCTGGGTTATCTGCAATAAAAGCTGGGCCATTGTTGCTCTGTAAGGAGCCAGGCAAGCCAAAATGAGGCATTATTTCCTTTAATAGGAACTTTGATATCTCCTAAGCCTTTTCAGTTCTGCAAGGGGAAGTTTCTACCCAATTAGTAAAGGTGTCAACAAAAACCAACAGAAATTTGAAACCCCTACACAGGGGCATAGGTGGAAAGTCTATCTGTCAGTCTTCACCTGGGTATGTACCCCTCCTCTGAACATGTTTTAAAAGGGGAGGAGTTTTGATTGCCCCTTCAGGTTCACCTGAGCACAGGTTGGGCAGTCCTGACAGACTGTTGAATTGATTTCTCCTAGCTTACTGCCAGTAAAAATGGGCTTTATCAGAGATTGAAGAATATTCTTCCCCAGGTATGTAGCCTAGTGTAAGCCAAAAAGAAGGTTTTGTTGATTTTTCTCTGGGACCAGAAGTTTTCCTGAGGGTGTTCGAAACCACACAGAGGAGAAAAGAGAGGGTAACAGAGATTTGGATTTAGCAATAATGAAGGCTTATGACCTCAGGCAAATGCCTCATCAAGAAGGAAGATTCAATCTTAGTTCAAGGTTTCCCAGAGCCTGTATCCCATCAATATTACATGCTTTTAATTCTTTGGAGTTGGCAGCTATTAAATCATATTACTACTCTGTTATTTCTTTGTACTTGAACTCTTTCTGGCTGTTTGAAATATGTTTTCTTCGATCTGGAAATTCCAAATTTTGTCTGTGACCTTCCTGGGAGTTTTTATTTTGTGATTTCTTTCAAGATGTTCTGGTAGATTCTTTCTGCTTTCATTTGATCTTTTAATGCCTGGGCATTTTTTTTTCATGAACTTCTAAAATATGGAATCTAGGTTTCTATTTTTCAGGTTGTCCAATAGTTCCTAAAAATAGCTCTCATTGATCTTTTTTTCAGATGATTTTTTAAAAATGAAATATGTAATCGTTTTTTAAAATTTTTTTCAATCTTTTGAATATAGATAGGTAGAAACATAGATGTGTGTGTGTGTGTGTGTGTGTGTGTGTGTGTATTTGGCCACATGGAGTTATTTACTTCTGTTTGATCCATTGTAATTTTCAGGAAATCTTTTATTTTTATACCTCTTGTGCTATGCTTGATTTACTTTCTAACTGTCCTTCATGTCTTTCATCTCCTTTAAAATTCTTTATTCCACCAATCATTTAATTTATAATGTTTTTCACTCCTTTAAAACCTTGCACCATTTCTTTTTTTTTTTGTCTTTTTGGAGGGGGAAGACAGGGTAATTGGGGTTGTGACTTGCCCAAGGACACACAGCTAATACATGTTAATTGTCTGAGGTTGAATTGGAACTCAGGTCCTCCTGACTCTAGGGCAGGTGCTCTATTCACTTCACCACCTAGCTGCCCCTTGCACCATTTCTTTTAGAAATTCTACCTGACCTTGGTAGGAAGATATGTTTTCTTTACTTCTAGACAGGTCTCCATGAGTTAATCTCCTATTCAAAGTTTTTGTCTTAGTCATTTCTCTCATCATAATAACTTTTTATCTTTTTGTTTGTTTACTCATTCTTCCCTCATATTCTCTAGGCAATCCAATGTTTCTGGCCTGACCAAGAACTCTGAAGATTTAGTCTGAGTTGTCCAAACAGTCCTCTGTTATGAGGTACAGACTCTGGGAACCCCTTTGAACTCTGATTGGGGGCAGACTCACTCTGGCCCACTTATCCAGCACAAGCCTCACAGATACTGAGGGTCCTTAAGAGTGTACCCATTATGACGAATCTTTAATAAACTTTTCTTTACTTTGGCTGAGAGAAGACTTGAGTCGAATTCATTGGGCAGGATCCAGAATGTTGGTATTTGGGGGTTTCGAGCACCCCTAACCCTATACCTCAATATTATATGGTACCCTGACCTTAACACTCTATACTGTTGTCCTATTGCAAGGAGTGGGTGAGTGGTGTTGGGGGTGGGTGAGTTTGTGTTTACCTGTAAATTAAATTTGTGTTCTTGAGCTACAAAGAAAGTCTATTATAATTTCTCCATTAGTTTCTACTAACCACTGATTTTTTGGTGTTATTGGAAGAGAGTATGTGGGGGGCTGGGGGCAAGGGACACTAGTTTATCCGGTTTCCTCCTATTTCACAATTTTATCTTGTTTTCTGCTTCTCATTCTATTTGTTGCACAGGAATCTTAGGAATGCTGTTAGACCCCCTGATAGCCATTTCATTTTTACCACTGCCCTCTAGCACAGATTTGGTCATAATGGATCATAATTGTCTAATTGGAATGATTTCTCCTATGAAATACTGTTTTCCTGAGTTTTTAATTCAATTCTAATGTTTTGTGCCAGCTACAAGCTGAAATAGACCATGAATTGAAATATACCCAAAATGAATTGCAGTAATGATAGGAATTAGATCTCCTGATGGCAGATGGTCACCAGGAAATAAATCGCAGATGTCAGTTACTCTGGGAGCATTAAGCAGAATAGCATGTGATGAGGAGTGAAGCAAAGCAATATTCTAGCATGACACATATTTTAGAAAAATAATTATTCACTTGCTCCTTGTTTTTATGTCAGTTAAAAAAAAGCAAAATGTAATACTGTTTCTTTCGTTACACAAGTGGGAGAATTGCAAGGTTCCTTCTAATTTAATAGTCCCTGTTTTCTCACCAGGCATTTCCCTATTTATCAGGGAAATAACTGATGCTTCCAGTATAAGCCATTGTTAATGGGACTCCTGTTGGCAAATTACCCTTGTTTTCTGTAACTAAATCAGTTTCTGAGAAAGGAGAAATATAAACTCAGGCTGGAATCTCTACATAGACCAAATGACCCAAAACTGTAGGGAATAATCTATAATATATTGCCAAAAGCCCCATGTGAAGTATTTTTCTACAAGTCAAGAAACCATGAAATGTAGGTTGTCTGTGTATGTATATATATATACATTTTATATATACATTATATATAATATATACATACATTATATATAATATATGTATATATACATTATATTATATACAGTGTGTATATAATATATACATTATATATAATATATACATTTATACATTTACATATATACATACATGTGCATCTGTGTGTATATATGTATCATGTGTTTATATATGTCTTTATTTTTCTTTAGCAAAAGTCATAAGCAAACTATTTCCATCTTTGCAGAGATATGATTGCTTTAAAAGGATTTTTGAGATACTGAAACAAATACATGCTCTCCTATTAGAAGTAGTACGGCATGGTCTTTGGTATAAGAGAGATGGTCAAGTGCTTGTCCTTTTATTAATAATGGGCTGGTCTTATTAATGGAATGATTAAATTACCCAGAAACTTTGTCTCTCAGAATGTTTTTAATCATGACAGACTTAGGCTATAAACAGGATCAGTAGCCTAGAGAGAGGCACAGATGTTCCCAAAGATATTATGTTTAGGGTCCCAGACCATCTCCATCCGAATCTGAGAAGGTTCACTGCAGAAGGTGGGATTTGAAATGATTATTGAAAGAAACCTGGAGACAGAGGTGAAGAGAATTCCAGGCATGGGATCCAGACAAAGAAAAGGCAGAAGTAGTATCCCTAAGATGGCCAACAAGAGGGGAGGGCTTACTAGATGGCAAAATACCTGGAGCAAACTCAAACGTAAGAATACTGGAAAGGTTTTCAGAGCACCGTATATGTTACCTCGCTTAGTCCTCACAATAACCCTAGGAGCCTCTCAAACACTGAGCTAGTTCAAGCAATGTGCATTCACCTCATCATCTATGTGTACATCCTGGGAAAGAATACTGTCAAGGTCTCCAACAACATTGCTGAAAACATCAGGCACAAACCATGGGAACAAGTGCACAATTTTCCTTCACTTCATTGGTGGCTAAGAAAGGATGAGAGCATTGTCCATTATTCAGAATCCATGTAAACATACCATTATAAAGCTAATGTTCAACACTGATGAACTTCCCCAGCAACCAGATTTTACTATGATCTCCTCACAACTGACAATATCAAAGCTTTGGTCAGATCAAAGCCTTGATACAGACCTCTATTCTGGCCCTGGCATTTCTCCTGGAGTTGTCAGGCACCAAACGCTATATCACCATTCTTCAGCCCCCCCCCCCTTTTTATTTTCTATTTATTTATATTTAGTTTTCAGCATTCATTTCCACAAGATTTTGAGTTATTATTTTCTCCAGTCAGGCTGTTGACTCGCTTTTCATGATTTTCTTGTATTATTCTCATTTCTCTTCCCAATTTTTCCTCTACTCTTAATTCTCAAAATCACTCTTGAGCTCCTCTATGGCCTGTGACCTATTCATATTTTTCTTGGAAGCTTTTGATGCAGGAGTTTTGATTTTGTTGTCTTCTTCTGGTTCTATGTTTTGATCCTTTGTTCCCCAAAATGATTCTATACTGTAATTGTGCTTCCTCTGCTTACTCATCGTGCCAGCCAATTACTTGACTTTTGAGCTCTTTGCCACAGTAGAACTCTGCTTCCAGAGTAGAGAGGGCTGTGTCCAAAATTGGTGGGGTCACAGTTGTCAGAGCTATGAGGAGGGTGCCCTATCTGCAGCCACCGCAAGCTCTGACACACTGATGTTCCTCACCCCAGGACCACCACCCAAGACTCCGACCCAGATTCAAGAAGGTTAAAGCAAGAGCAATTACCCTCTGAATGATCACTTGGTCCCCCTATGATCTGCAGGCCAGGATCTCCAGCGGTGGCCATGTGGAAGCAGCTGCAGCCATCCTGCCACCACCACCTCTTACCCTGGAGGCAGGGGTCAGATCACTCTTCTCTTACCTTGGATTAACAGGGTTCCCCACTGAAATTTTACTTTCTCTTTGGAGTTTATGGGTTGAGAAGTCTGGAAACCACCACAGCTATTGGTGATTAACTTTTCTGAAGTCTGCTCTGGCCAGTCTGGGCTACTGGTTGGGCCTGCCCTGGGTCTGGGCCAGCACAGACTGTGCTTGGCTCCCTGTATTAGACTCTTTCTGTTGTCCTGACAGGCTGGCTTCAGCAGGAGATTTGTTTTTCTCCATCACTTTGTGTGTTTTGTAGCTCATATTAGCTCATATTCTGTAGCTCTGTAGACAGAGTCTTACTTTAAAGGTATTAGAGGTGGTTGGAGCAGGAAGTCCAGCAAGTTCCTGCTTTTACTCCTCCATCTTGGCTCTACCTTCTTCAGCCCTTTTTGAAGTCATGCTGACTCTAGGGTACATGACCATCTTCCAGGTGAAGAATCAATGGGTTAAGGAGAGCTCTGCCAAGAATCTTTCTAGCAATGACTAAGAAAGATCCACCTCCTCTGCCTTCATGCTTTTGCCATGGTTGTCACAGGACAATCTATTTTCATTTCCTGGGTCACATAGTTACTAAGTGTCCAAAGCAGGATTCAAATTCAAATCTCCCCAAATCCACGTCTATATTCTATATATAATACATATTCTATATAATATATATTTTAATATTCTATCCACTAGCCCTCTAGGATAGTCATTTGGAACACATGGAAGAAGGATGAAACTTCTTTTTTGCTCCAGAAGGTAAGACTAGGCATGAAGGACAGTTAGAAAAAAATGCCCAGAGTCCAGAAATAGTGTCTTGTTCATGGAATAGCCAGGAGTCCAGTGTCACTGAATTGAAAAGTATATGTTGGGGAGTAAGGTGTGAGAAGACTGGAAAGTTACGAGGGGGCTAGTTTAGGAAGGCCTATGAATGCCAAACTGAGAATTTTGTATTTGATCCTAGAAGAAATAGAGAGCCATTGTATATTACTGAGTAGGGAGATAACATGATCAGATGGGCACTTTAGGAAAAACACTTTGGTGGCTGAATGGAGAATAGACTGCATTGGAAGAGACTTGAGGCAGGAGGGCCCACCAGTAGGCTATTGCTATGGTTCAGTTGTGAAATGATGGGGGCCTGTAGCAGGCTGAGGGCAGTGACAGAGAAGAGAAAGGGTGTATTTGAGAGATGTTGTGAAGGTGAAAAAGACAGGACTTGGCAACAGCTTGGACTTTGTGGGTGAGGGAGAATGGGAATCCAGGATGACTCCTAGGCTGGGAGACTGAGGCACTGGGAGGAGGATGTTACCCTCAACAGTAATGAGAGCTAAGAAGGCAGAATGGGGGAGGTGGGAAGAAGAAAATGATGAACTTTATTTTGACCATATTTAGTTTAAGAAATCTACTGTACATTCATTTTGAGATTGTGAAAGGCAGTGGGAAATGCAAGATTGGAGGTAAGCAGAGAAACTGGGGCATGAAAGATAGATTTGAGAATCATAAGCATAGAAATGACAATTAAATCCATGGGAGCTGATGAGATCAATAAAGTAGTATAGAGGTAGAAGAGAAGAGAGTTCAGGACAGAATTCCAAGGTCCATCCAAAGTTAGAGGGCATGATCTGCAGGAAGATCCAGAAAAAGAGACAGAGGAAAAGCAGTCAGAGAGGTAGGAGGAAAATCAGCAGAGAGTGGTGTTAACAGCTGCAGAGAAGTCAAGAATGAGGCTTCAAATAGAGGCAATTATGAGACCATTAGTAACTCTGAAGAGAGCAGTATCAGTGAAATGACAAAGTCAGAAGCTGAGTTAAGAAGAGAGAGAGGCAAGAAAGTGGAGCCAGGTATTGTAGAGAGCTTTTTTGACTATTTTAGATACAAAGGACATAAGAGATATAAGACAATAGTTACCAGATGGAAGGATCAAGTGAGGGTTTTTTCAGAATAAGAGAAAGATGGGCCTGCCTCTAGGTAGTAGTAGATGAGCCAGTAGAGAAAGAGATTGAAAATAAGTGAAAGGGTGGGGATGACAGAGGAGGCAGTCAGTTGGAGGAGATGGAATGGAAAGAATTCACTTGAACAAGCAGAGGGAGGAGATCTATTTGATTCCTTACTGTTTAGATCTCTCATCCTAAGGCACAATAAGAACCCAGTGCAGAGGGAAAAGAAGTAGGCATCTATGTATGCTTGTCTCTATTCACATGATACTACCCACGTTCAAGACCTCAACACCTTTCACTGGACTGCTGCAAGAGCTTTCTCATTTGTCTCCCTGAATCTAATCTCTTTCCCATCCAAATCTATTGCCTACAACAGAGGTATCCAACACTGGACCTTAATGGGCTCACAACACCCCCAACAACCACAGGAAGTAGATTAAAATGTAATTGGAAAATATTGTTGAAAATAAATACAAGTACAATAAAACATATGCAATATTACATTTTAAAACTTAAAATAAAGGTCGTCTGACACAATGCATAGAGGGCTGACCTAGAAATCAGGAATACCTGGGTTTGGTACTGGGAAAGCACTTAACTTCTCAATATTTTTGGCAATTCTCTGATGAGATAAAATACTCAGGAGGTGAAAACTTGCTTGGTAGAGGGAAGTTCCTCACCTGGGAATTCCTTATAGCAATGAAATCTCAAGGTTTTTACCTATTCCTCTTTGTATTCTCCCTGCTACCATTTAAGGCCTTCGAGGCAATGTCTGTCACATAAACTGTCATCCCTATTTGGTGCTTCTTGTTTGATGAGTGCAACAAAACTTACGAAAAGCACTTTTCACAAGCGAGTTTACAAAAGGGAAGGAGGTTTAATAGGATTTCAGTCCATGTGGGAGGGAAGACTAGAGAACTCCTCTAGCACTGGAAGGCATGGAGCAAAATCATTAACTTTATTTTTTTTTTTTTGCTTTTTGGAGGGCAATTGGAGTTAAGCGACTTGCCCAAAGTCACATGGCTAGTAAGTGTGTCAAGTGTCTGAGGCCGAATTTGAATTCAGGTCCTCCTGAGTCCAGGGCCAGCTCTCTCTTCACTGCACCACTAGCTGCCCCAATTAACTTTATTTTTGAGCTGTGGAACACAAGCAAGATCCTCTTTACATTACAAAGAAATTCTTATTGAATCAGTGGCTGAATTCACCAGGACAGTTTCTGAAGACATACTGGTTCTCATGACGCTAGCCCCCCAAAACCCATGAGGTGGCCGAAGCCAGGCCTAAATCTACACTTGAAATGTCTCCTTCGATTTATTTCCATTTCACAAACTTATGAAACTGGGTAGCTGCCAAAGGTCACTTTAATCTTACCAAACCTTGCGAATTTTTAAGTTTCCTCTCCAAACAAAGTATATAAGTGAAAGGCAGCCATTTTTCACAATCTTTTCTAATATAATGGGGAGTAACGCTTTGACATTTAGATTTTACCTCCTCACTACTAGTCATTTTTTCTCTTATACCGAGTATATACAATATACAAATTCAATAGTTAAAAGGAAGAAAGCATTGTTCGTAATAGTATATCCTAGTGTTTTATCCATGTTTAATAAAAGTCAAACCAGTAAAACAAAATAACAGATAAAAGAAAAGCTATTTGAAATTAGAGGGTCTTTGCTCTATCACTCAGAATCTGTATAGCCTTGGTCAAGTCACTTACCACTCTGAATCCATGTCTCCAAATGAGTAATATAATTAATGACCAAGAAACTCCAAAAACTCTATTCAATAAACTAGTTTAGTCCTTGGAACTTCTTTGTAATAGATTGATTTATCTTCTTTGAGTTGCACCCATCTGGATTAATACAAAAGTATCCAAAATGAAACAAGTATAAATTATGTCTAGAGTGTCCCAAATGTTTATAGAAGGGTCGCCAAACATGGCACTGTTGCTTAAAGTATAGTATGGGATAGCCTTTTTTTCACACAGCAAAAAATTCACAAGTCACTAAGCATTAGGGACTCATTAGTGCCTGGGAACAGACACAGACACAGACACATTACATGCTAAAATATTGCATCAGTTCACTTCCTCCCTTCCTCTAAAGGAACTCATTGTGGGCTTGGGGTTGTTGTAGGGACAAATATAAGTTTTTATTGAGTCTCTTTTTCCCATAAAGTCTTTCTTATATAGTTTCCTTAAGATTTGTAGTGTCAGCTTGTGGATTAGATTCAAACAAAAAGTAAACATGCTTAGCACTTGCTGAACAATCGAAACAAGGTAACAAACCCCCTAAACTTCTATTGTCAGTCTCTGCTGTCTGAGAAACTCATTGCCTTTGCTCTCCAAGTAGGAAATTCTATAGGTACCATGTCAATTCCCCTCTTTGTTCTCCAAGGAACATGCTGTGTCAGGAAGTTTTCTTTTTCTTTTGCTGATACCCAAACACTTGAGATCAAGAATTCATAAATTCTTGAATTTGGGGTTACTCCTGAAGGAACTGTCAAAGCTAGTGGTATCTAGGAAATCTCTGTTAAAAGGTTCTATTCTAGGTTCATGCTTGCTATGGAATTATAAAGCCTTCTCCTCTCCTACTTTTTTACACAGTTGGATTTAGGACCCCCTTGAATTTCCCTCTCATGCTTCATGCAAGCACATGCCTCTGATGGTGCGTCTGTGCATTATTGCCTCTGGTCGGGAATGAAGAGAGGGATTCTTCCCACCTTCAGTACCCACTGAAAACTAGAAAAAAGAAAAAGGAAAGTAAGTGGAGAAGTTATGGGCTTGTAGAAGTTAAGGAGCCAAGAAACCTAAAGAATGAGATGAGCTTGCTTTTATATGGACTATAAGGAAAGGTGACTGATCTTCGGTTAGTAAATCATTAGGAGTTCTCTCAAACTCTATAATGTCATTAGCTTAAGAAGGGGGTTGGAAAGGAGACTGTTCAATTTGTTCAGGGACTAGCAATGCCCCATCCCATATATTAATGTTTACTTACTCTCCCCTCCCTGGCCACTTCCTCCACAACCTCCTTAACTATTTTTACCTTACCAATAGCATTGGAACCTTGCCTTGGAGTAACTTTCACCTTGGGACCTTTCACTCCCAATAAATAAACTACCTATCCAAGAATATTTAATATTAGTGGTAATATTGTTTTCCACTTTACACCCTATTATCTACCTACCTCCTTCATACTCTCCTTGCCAACTTATTCCAGAGATTATGTCCTGGAAGAACTTTTATAAGTCTAGAAACAGTTCTAGAATTATTAACATAGTTCTTGAACATGGCAGAACCATAGTTCTGCTCTGCAATTGTTCTTTGAGGGTAAGTATCAATCTATTTCTCTGGGGCCCCACTCACCATCCCTATAATTGCCAGACCAAAGTACACTTTCCTGAACTCTCTTATTTATGCTTTTTCTATCAATGGCATATAAACTCCCAGAGGAGAGCAGATATCTTTGCTTTGTTTTTGAGTTTTTGTCCCCATCCTCATTTTGTTATTATTCAGTTGTTTCAGTCATGTTTAACTCTTTGTGACCTCATTGGGTTTTTGTTTTGTTTTGCTTTTGCAAAGTTACTTACAATAGTTTGTCATTTCCTTTTCCAGCTCATTTTACAGATGAGGAAACTGAGGCAAACAGGGTTAAGTGACTTTCCCAGGGTTACATAGCTAGTAAGTGTCAAAAGTTGGATTTGAAATCAGGTCTTCTCGACTTTGGGCTTGCCATTCTATCTACTGTACCACCTAACTACCCATTACCTCTCCAATTGCATTTTTGTTTTCTTTTTTCTTTTATCCTCAGCTTAGCTATTCTGATGCATGTGAAGTGGTACCTCTAAGGAAATTTTTTTTAAAGCCTTATAAATAAATAAATACATAGATAAACACATAAATGTATGGACAAACAAATGAACGACTAATTGAATGAATGAATGAATGAATTTAATAGGGAAAGTATTAACATAATGGTGCTGTGGACATCTCAGATCATGAAACCTATTTTAAGTGACAACTGACCTGTGCTCTAAGGGAAGTTAGGTTTGCTCTGAACCTTTGGGTAAAAAGGAAAATAACCTGGACATTGAGGATGATCTGTGAAAAAGACAAGGGACCAGGAAATGGAATTCCATGTAAGGAGAAAGTTAGCTGGAAAGTTCTATTGGTCTTCAGAGTAGTACATAAGAGACAGAATAAGGATGAAAATGTATTTTGGAGCCATACTGTGGGAAACTTTACTTGCCAGATTGGGATTTTTGTGTTTTATCCTAGTGACAATAGGGAATTAATCTAATTGAGTAAAATTAAGTGTCTACTATGTGTCAGGCACTGTGCTAAGCATTTGTTTTCAAAGGAAATCAATGAATTGGATTTAAGTAAAGCATATTTGCATAGACATCAGTTTCACTCTCTCATCCAGAGTCATCACTACTAGCAAGACAGAAGTGAAAACAATTGGTCTGAAATACAGTAGATGTCACCCGGGCATCTGTGAAGTCTGACCAAACTCTAAGCACTCAATAGTTCTTGCCTCAATCACTGGAATATTGGAGCATTGGAAAAAATGTTCTCATCAGCCCATTCTACCATGGAAAGTCTTAATATGCTTATGGTAGATATCTCCCTAACTCTCCTATCGCTCAGTCCTGTTGCTTACCCTCAACCGGATTTAGCTCATCTACTGAGACAGTTTTATTAGGGTGTGACAACTGTACATGCTACAGCTTCTGAGAGTCATAGGTGAAAGTTGGGTGACAGGTTGACATGTAAGGTGCATGAGTGACCCTAAAAAGGGCTCAGTAAGCCCTTACACTAGAGGTGCTGGCCCTTCCTTAATACACTCCAGAGTTGGAGAGACAAAAAGATTAAAAAGACATTCATTGCCCTCAAGGAATTTATAATCAAAGTCTAATAATTATATTTTTTTATAACTAGAGGAGTGATATGATCAGGTCTCACTCTGAACAATATTGATTTGGAAGCTCTGTGGAGAAAGTATTGGATAAATGCCCTGAAGTGTGGAGACCAATTGGAAGGCTATTGCAATAAAATGGAAGAAAGGTGATGAGAACCTCAACTATGCTAAGTCCATATGGGTGGACTTAATTTGGAAGAAAATCTGTCATGTTCTTTGAAGAAGTTTTTACCTTTGCATTCTGGGCAACAGGTGCTGGCACATAAACTGTAATTATCCATATGTTGGCCTTTTGGAAACGTTTGTTATGAGTACAACAATACTGTATGACTAATGGCCCCATGCAATGATATTTCTTGTTGCCTTCAGAAACATAAAATCAATTTTGCAAATGCTTTTATTTGCCCTTCCGAGGAGAAGCTATGTAACATTCTTCCATTTAAACCACAACTTAACTTTCATCTTCTAATTTAATTTTATACCAGAAATGCCAGGATTTATACATCTCAATTCTTCCACTAGTAGTCATGTTGTTCATTGATCATTTGACAAAGTCTTCACACCTAGAATATAAAAAACCAAACAAATGTGTATAAAAAGTTATTCTAAAAGCTATAGAATAACGAAATATAACAACTAGTACTTATATAACACTTTAATATTTACAAGTTTTCATTTGCAAGTATTAATTTATCCTTACAACAGCTCTAGGAAGTAAGTACTAGAATGATCTCTATTTTACAGGTGAGGAAACTGAGGCAGATAGAGATTAAATGACTTTCCAGCATTCACACAGTTAGTAACTGAGGCTGTATTTGAATTCAGGTTCACTGATTTATCAACTGCACCAAGTAGCTGACTCAAACTTAGCTTCCTTAAACTCTCCAACCTCTCTATCTCTCTTTTTTTGACACTTTGATATTAAAAATAAGAAAGAGAAGAAATATAGAGCTCCCCAGGACTTAGGAGGCATTTTTTTTGTTTCTTAGGCTGAGTTGGTTAAGAATTCATCACTTGACTTGCCTCCTGGTGATAAGGCTCTCTAAATTTAGCTAAGCTGAACCTCATAAAACTGACATGAGGGTAGGCACTGGACTTGGAAACAGGAAGATATGCATTGAAGTCAGGGGTAGCCTGGGAAATGTTTTTGTTTTTTTAATAATTAACTAACTAATTAATTAATTAATTAATTAGTTTTCAGCATTCACTTCCCACAAGATTTTGAGTTGCAAATTTTCTCCCCATATCTCCCCTCACCTCCCTCCCCTTTCTCTTATCACCTTCCCTTCTATTTTCTTAAGGGGTAAGATAGATTTCTATTAGCTTCAGAAATGTTGAGCAACTGGGTATCCATGGGTGGGGAAAGATTTATGTATGACACAATTTTAAGTTTAGTCTTCAATATTAACATTAAAAAAATTTATAAGTCAACAAATAATAAATCAAACCCTGATTTGTGATCTTTGCTGATATTTAAATCGTAAATACACTGGAAAAATGTAATAATCAGATCTTAGTTGGTTCATCTGGCTCATCATTAGAACCTGCCTCATTCAAATCTTGACTCAGTTATTTTAGCTCTATGATCTTGAGCAAATCACTTTACCTCACTGGGTCTCAGTTTCATCATCTATAATTTGAGGTAGCTGTGCTTGATGCCTTCTTATATCCAAGTTGGAAATCTAAACATTTCCTATGACCTATGGCATAGTATGTTTCCAGAAGTATACTTGATGCCTCTCCAGCCTAGTAGAACTGACAAAATTTGTAATCTAGTGGAATAGCCTTAAGGAACCTAGGATCATCTGGTAGACAGGAAGGGATGTCAGATTATGACTCAAGATGAATTTAGATACAGAGCAGTAGAAAACAATTTGACAGGAGACTCTTATTAGTAAATCTGTGAAGGTTTGCAACTACTATTTATCTCAGGTTATCTTTTTAAAACAAGCAAAAAGGATTGATTTTTAAGTAAGGACATATTCTTTATATTAAAGAATATAAAACAAGCTTTCATGGTCATCTGAGTTTTTGGCCATAGAAACTGTTCTTAAACTCTGACAACATAATGAAAATACTGGTAATACCAATGAATATGTAAGAGTTCTCTTCTCTTTACACTGCTCAGCAGGTAGTATATTTTGCATATATCGCCACATATCACTAGAATAATGTTGCCCTGAATAGGGCTCTTACACGGAGACTCTATTATCTTGTCAAAACAAAATTTCTTTAATGGCACACCTTCTGTGAATACTTCAGGTCAAAATGCTTTGTTAGAATTAAATAGAAGTTTTCCTTTTGAAGTCTTTTTGACCAGAGGATTGCCTTTTCCTTTTTTTTCCTTCTCTTCTTCCTCTTGCTCTGCTTTCTCATCTTTCTCCTTCTTTCTCTTTTTTTTCCATAATCCTTTTTAAGGAAATAGTCCCAAACTAGCTGTTTGCCCCAGGGGAAACCTATTACTAAATTCAATCCATTTAATTTTAGCAACATCTCTGGCATTCTTTCATTTCTTTTTAATCCTATGACCACAACTCTAGTACATAACCTAATTACCACTTATTTAGGCTCTTGTAATAGATTCTTAATACTCCATTTGTCTACTGTTTCCCTACTCTTATTCATATACCCTACTGCTGCCTAAAGCAAGTGTTCTTATGCATAGATCTGGTCAAAAGTCTATAAATTAAAGTGGAATTCCTCTGTCCGACATCCAAAGTCCTTCATGATATGGTCCCCCTTACATTTTCAATATTCTCTTATTTTACTCCTTTTCCTCCATGTATCCTATTCTATGATCTAGTTAAACTAATCATGTCATTAATAATGACCTGAAATTTCCTTTCTTCATGCTTTTGCCTTTATTATTCCTTGGGTCTATGAAGGCTTTCCTCTCACCCCCACCTTTTTTTTTTTTTAATCCCTATTCAGCCTTTAAAGATCAACTCAAATGCTATCTGCTTCAGGGAACCTACCCTGATAATTTACCTGATAACTACTCCCCTCATACAAAACTCACAAGAATACTTGTTTTACACTTCTCTCATTAATTTGTTATATAAAGTTTTATGCTTTATTATATTAATTTTATATATTTGTTTTATTGCATAATTTATATTGATACATTAAATAATATGGCTGTTACAGTTATTTGTATATTGCATATTTTTATTGTCTATTATATTTATCACATTGCCATTACAGAAAGAGCAAATAGATAATAATTATGGTTAGCATTTATATTTTTAAGGCCTAGGAAGCACTTTGTACATGTCACCTCATTAGATTCTAATAACCATCTTGCAAGGTAGATGCTGTTATCCTCTCTACAATTCAGAAGATGAAACTAAGACTGAGAGATATTAAGTGGCTTAGTCAGCATCATTCAACTAGTAATTCTCTGAGGAATGATTTGAATCCAAGTTTTCCTAAGCTGAAGACTAGCACATAATATATTTTACCACACTATTATACAGATTATTATACTTTTTCCATAAACATGTATATCTTGGAAGAAGCAAATGGACAATAATTTGGGCCCAGAATCAAATACCAGGAGGAGGGAGAATTGGATGTCTTTGGGAAGTTGCAATTCTCTTTTTTTGAACCCAAGTTTTTCCTGTAAAAGAAGACTGATTTGTTTAATTGAATATTTGATAGATGTTGCTGTATGGCAGTGAGAGATTATGAAAAAAGAATGGAAAATGAATAAGACAAGGAGCACTAGAGTGACACATGGTATGTGTGTCTGCCTTTTTAGGGTAGACAATCCTCAGTATTCACTTGTTAAACTTTTGTGACTCCAAGCATTCCTGTAATTTATTAGTAGTGTTATTTTGACTGTCCTGTTGGTGAGCACACACAGTAGAGGGAAAGAAAGAAAGAAAGAAAGAAAGAAAGAAAGAAAGAAAGAAAGAAAGAAAGAAAGAAAGAAAGAAGGAAGGAAGGAAGGAAGGAAGGAAGGAAGAAAGAAAGAAGGAAGAAAGAAAGAAAGAGAAAAAGGAAAGAAGAAAGGAAGAAAGAAAGAGAGAAAGAGAAAAAAAAGAGAAAGAAAAAGAAAGGAAAGAGGAACTATACATCCTGGTTTGCAGCATGGATAGCATCCTACTAGATGCTTCACTGTTCTTACTCACTATAATGGGAATGTAAATTTATGTTGTTGCCATCTTTCTAAGATTGTATTGTGTAAGATCTTCCCTGCCCCTAGGCCATTTAATAGGCTTAAGTTCACCTGGAGCCTGTGGTGGGAGGCTTGTTTTTCAGGAGATACTTTGTGATGGGTCAAGAGAATTGTTACCTTCTCTGAGCCAGGAGAAGGCTATATAAATTCTAATGTGAGACTTTGTTTTGGGGCTCACTTTAAAAGTGTTGTGATTTGACCAGATGAGACTCTGGGCAGCTGTTGTTGAGAACCCCCCAGCTTTGAAAAACCCAGATGTTGATGCTTCCCTCTTTGGTAACTAACTATAGATGTGATGGTTGGACAGTTGGAGGCCTGTCTGCTTGATCTGTTCCTCTGTCTTGTAAGTTCTGCCTGTAATCTGTCTGTATACTCTGAAGTTTGGGGTGCTGACCTTTTCCTCTGAACTAGGTAAATGATACTTTTCATTGATTAAAGTAAGCTTGTTAACCCATTTTGAGTTGTTTTCCTTTAGAAAAGCAGATCTAAGAACCTGTGTTGGCAGCCACTCTGGGGATGCATGCTGCTACACTCACCCCATCATTATAAGGGAAATTATAGGATTAAATGACTTGACCAGCATCACACAGCTAGGTAGCATCAAAACTCAATTTGAAATAAGGGTGTTGTAGCTAGTGATTCACCAGCTGCTTTGGGGAGCAACCTTGAAATTTTGAATTTTGAAATTTCTACCTTTCTATTATCTCCATTGGAATTTTGATATTATTCAGTCATGTTCAATCCTGTCCAACTCTTTGTGATTCCCTTTGGGGTTTTCTTGGCAAAGATATCAGAGCAGTTCACCATTTCCCTCCTCTCGTTTTGCAGATGAGCAAACTGAGGCAAGCAGCATTAAATGATTTGCCTAGGATCACAGAGATAGTAAGTTTCTGAGACCAGATTTGAGCTCAGGAAAATGAGCCTTCCTGATTCCAGGCTGGCACTCTATCCACTTCACAACCTTGTTGCCCTTGGGGCCTTTATTAGAATTATGCCATTTCTTGGGACTCTGTATTTGACATTTTCTAGTCCATTACAGTTCCACATGGACTTTTGGAGACTCTTTAGGGAAAACTTATGGGGGCATCATTTGAAATTATGATACTTGAGCCTCTTGGGTTGCCCAGAGAAAATTTTTTTTTTAATTGGGGATATGGACACTATCTCCCTTGTCTGCTCTGTGTTTCTTTCTTCATCATAGTCATTTACATAGTAATTCATTTTAATGGGATGGAACATCAACTGTGTGAGTTTGATAGGTCAGGATTTCCTGAAGTGTCTAATCAGTGCTAGGTGCACTATGGGAGTTAATCCCCTTAAATTGCTTCAGTATTTCTAGGAGGAGATGGTCTCCTAAAGTAAAAGGAGCCTATTCTCTTCCTTAGCTTACCTGTAGGTATGTAGCCGGAGGCAGTGCAGGCATATGGTTAACATGAAAGGCTTATATAGCAGTCCAACAAAATGATTCATGTTTTGAGGTTTACATCAACATCCTTGGATATAAGTTGCTACTAATGTATATTTAAGGATTTTCAGTGCTCACCTGTAATTCATGTTATAGGAATTATTTTTTTT
>NW_027185798.1:53329926-53394139 GCF_028583685.1 Petaurus breviceps papuanus | reverse complement strand
AAGAAAAAGAAAGGAAAGAGGAACTATACATCCTGGTTTGCAGCATGTATAGCATCCTACTAGATGCTTCACTGTTCTTACTCACTATAATGGGAATGTAAATTTATGTTGTTGCCATCTTTCTAAGATTGTATTGTGTAAGATCTTCCCTGCCCCTAGGCCATTTAATAGGCTTAAGTTCACCTGGAGCCTGTGGTGGGAGGCTTGTTTTTCAGGAGATACTTTGTGATGGGTCAAGAGAATTGTTACCTTCTCTGAGCCAGGAGAAGGCTATATAAATTCTAATGTGAGACTTTGTTTTGGGGCTCACTTTAAAAGTGTTGTGATTTGACCAGATGAGACTCTGGGCAGCTGTTGTTGAGAGCCCCCCAGCTTTGAAAAACCCAGATGTTGATGCTTCCCTCTCTGGTAACTAACTATAGATGTGATGGTTGGACAGTTGGAGGCCTGTCTGCTTGATCTGTTCCTCTGTCTTGTAAGTTCTGCCTGTAATCTGTCTGTATACTCTGAAGTTTGGGGTGCTGACCTTTTCCTCTGAACTAGGTAAATGATACTTTTCATTGATTAAAGTAAGCTTGTTAACCCATTTTGAGTTGCTTTCCTTTAGAAAAGCAGATCTAAGAACCTGTGTTGGCAGCCACTCTGGGGATGCATGCTGCTACACTCACCCCATCATTATAAGGGAAATTATAGGATTAAATGACTTGACCAGCATCACACAGCTAGGTAGCATCAAAACTCAATTTGAAATAAGGGTGTTGCAGCTAGTGATTCACCAGCTGCTTTGGGGAGCAACCTTGAAATTTTGAATTTTGAAATTTCTACCTTTCTATTATCTCCATTGGAATTTTGATATTATTCAGTCATGTTCAATCCTGTCCAACTCTTTGTGATTCCCTTTGGGGTTTTCTTGGCAAAGATATCAGAGCAGTTCACCATTTCCCTCCTCTCGTTTTGCAGATGAGCAAACTGAGGCAAGCAGCATTAAATGATTTGCCTAGGATCACAGAGATAGTAAGTTTCTGAGACCAGATTTGAGCTCAGGAAAATGAGCCTTCCTGATTCCAGGCTGGCACTCTATCCACTTCACAACCTTGTTGCCCTTGGGGCCTTTATTAGAATTATGCCATTTCTTGGGACTCTGTATTTGACATTTTCTAGTCCATTACAGTTCCACATGGACTTTTGGAGACTCTTTAGGGAAAACTTATGGGGGCATCATTTGAAATTATGATACTTGAGCCTCTTGGGTTGCCCAGAGAAAATTTTTTTTTTAATTGGGGATATGGACACTATCTCCCTTGTCTGCTCTGTGTTTCTTTCTTCATCATAGTCATTTACATAGTAATTCATTTTAATGGGATGGAACATCAACTGTGTGAGTTTGATAGGTCAGGATTTCCTGAAGTGTCTAATCAGTGCTAGGTGCACTATGGGAGTTAATCCCCTTAAATTGCTTCAGTATTTCTAGGAGGAGATGGTCTCCTAAAGTAAAAGGAGCCTATTCTCTTCCTTAGCTTACCTGTAGGTATGTAGCCGGAGGCAGTGCAGGCATATGGTTAACATGAAAGGCTTATATAGCAGTCCAACAAAATGATTCATGTTTTGAGGTTTACATCAACATCCTTGGATATAAGTTGCTACTAATGTATATTTAAGGATTTTCAGTGCTCACCTGTAATTCATGTTATAGGAATTATTTTTTTTTGTTAATAATGGAGGAAATAAATTACAGTTCTATACTTGATCAACATTATATATTGAAGACCATTCTATTCCTTTTTTTTAGTTAATAAATGCTAATTGATTGACTAACCAGATAAAACTTTAGATATGAGCCAATCCTAAACTTTAAATATTTTTCTTTAGGGCTTTAATGTGAAGGGATCATAATAAGAAGCCTGATAATATATATATTAAAAAAAAAGATTTTTATTCCTCTCTCTAGAGGTCTGAAACCAATTTCTAAGAGTAAGTATGATTTGAATTCAAATCCAGCCTCATACTCTAGCTGTGTGATCATGGAAATGTCACTTAAAAGGCTTGTTGTAGTTGCCTCAACTGTAAAATGGTGATAATTGTAATGCATACATCACAGGGTTGCTGGGAATTCTAATGAGATAATATTTAGAAAGTGCCTAGAGAGAGTGCACAGTGCCTGGAACACAGTAGTTATGTAAATGCCTATTCCTTTCTTTAATGCCTCTTCTTTTTTTAAAGGAATTACTTAGTAAAAGAGGGAGGATATAAGGGCTCCATGCAAGTAGAACTTGTATGTTATTACTTTCTAATTATAATCTTTGTACGTGAGAGAAACATGAACTGAATGAAGTTACATGTCACCCTCTTCCTATTTGTAGATATTTTAGCACATGTGTTTCTATACTTGATACCTACATTTTAAATGTTTTAAAACCTTCCTCAAATTGTCCGCAGGGATGCTGTTGGATTTAAAGGACTGTATTTAATGTGAAACGGTATATAATTTTGTAGAAGATGACTTAGCAAAGTGAAATTTCTTTTTACATAACATAATTACATGACATGACAAGGTTTAGCATGGCATGACATAAGGACTAATTTGATAATATGACCTGACATGACATAACATGATACGATATTACCTTAGCATAAGATTGTATTGTCTCAGTCAGCCTCGGTAGCCACTACTCAATGTTGTTTCATGTAGTTAATACTTACAATGAAATAACTGAGATACAAAAGAATTAAACTGTTCTATGGCATAAATTTTATCAGAGATAAATATATCGTAGGCCATGATCATATTACAGTTCCAAGAATATGTTCAGGTCCATCATCTGTTTAAAACCACTGCTAATTTGAATCCTCATTTCCTTTAAATTTCCTCTGACCAACCAGAAATTAATCATGTGACATTAGAGTAATGAAAAAAGTCCAGTTACTTAACAAAAATATGTGACACAAAGAATTAAAGTAAACAAACATTTTATCTTCTATTTCCAAAATTTCTCTCCTTCTGACATATCTTACCATCTATTTAGAACCACTATATTTCTTTTCACCTTTTTTGTTGTTTAAAATTTAAATTCTTTTGAGATAATTTTGCTTAAAGATTCTTTTTTTCCAAAGATGTTATTATATCAGTCAGTCAAGAAAAAGCAATCTAATTGCAAACAACTTTAAGTACAAATTCAATTAAATTTGATTAATATTGATTAATGACTTACTGTGCATAAGGCACTATATTAGGACCTTAGGATCCAGTGTGAAAAATAAAGCATTCTTTGCCCTCAAGGTGCTTACATTTACTGGAGGTAGGAGGTGAGAGAGATTTTATATACTCATATAAATAAATAAGTGTATTGTTATCATATGAAATGGAAATAATTTCTTGGTAGCCTGAGGGAGAAGGTAAGGGCTCTCTACAAGTAGGACTTATGTGTTTACTGCTTTCTAATTATAATCTTTGTATACGAGAGAGAGAAAAATGAACTGAATGAAGTTACATGTCACCCTCTTACTTTTATGTAGATATTTTAGCAAATGTGTGTCTATACTCGATACCTACATTTTAAATGTTTTAAAACTGTCCCCAGATTGTCTACAGGGGTGCTGTTGGATTTAAAGGACCATATTTAATGTGATACAGTTTGTACGGGAGGTAAGAGAGGGCTAATGATAGGAAGGAGGTATCAGGAAAGGCTTTGTGTAGGAGGTAGGATATAAGTTAATACTAAGAAAAGGTCTTAAGGGTACTAAAGATATAGATATAAGAAAAGAACATTTGTAGACATGGGTGACTGCCTATGAAAAGCCAAAGAACTTAGAGAAAAAATATATTTTGTAGTAGGGATATGAGACTATTTTGGATGGAATATGGAATAATGACTGAAATATAAAGGACAATATAATGAAATCAATCTGGAAAAATCATTTAGAGCCCAATCATATGGGACTTTGAATTTATGAATCCTCACATTCTGACAGGTTGTAGTCAAAACTGCCAGCTTTGCTGCTTCCACAGTGATGCCCTAACTCAGTGACTCTTGTTGCTAAATGCTCAACATAGTTTTCTGACCTTGCCATTGAAGTGACAAGTAAGGCAAAAGAAAACACCGTTACCCTGAGCTCATTCCTTGTTTTTTCTGTGTAAAATAGGGACGAGCAGAGAAGGAACCAGAAACTGACAATTCAATTTCTCAAATGACTATGTTGAGATGTCAGCCAGAGAGTATGACAGATATTGCTGACGCTAAAGAGAAATAGATTGGCTACTCTGACCACCAGTGAGAAGTTGATTTGATAAATGTGGTTATAGTAATAGTATCTATTCCTTTTATGGGGTAGTGTTCTCTTAACTCATAAATCTGCTTATTAAAAATATTAGAACAAATAAATTAAATGCAAGTATGCTACCAAAAATAGCAAAAATAATTCTTCTCTTCTTATCAGCCTATCTATGCTGATAGATACTTTCTGGCCCTAACCTCAGCACCCACTGCCTATCTCTTGTGAAACAGTTCTATGATACAGTAAGGGAAACAGAACAAGCATTTTTTTAAGTGCTTACTAATATATGAGGAACTGTGGTAAGCACTTCACAAATATCTCATTTGATCATTTTCATAGCTATTTTTATTCCCCACCCCCATCTCACAATATAACTTTGCCAGGAAGCAGCATTGTATATCAGAAATAGGCCAAGATTCAGAAGACTTGAAATTAAATCCTACTCTGATACTTATTAGCCACTTAACATTAGATGTCTCTAAATATTCTGAGTCTCCATTATCTCTTCCATAAAATGAGGGCGATAACATGGGATTAAAGTGTTATATATACTTTAAAGTCTGTCTAATGAATGTGAGAAAAATTCAAATGGCACAGAATTTTGAAAAGAGGCCATTGGGCTTAGAATCTTACATAGGTTCAAGGCCTAGCTCAGTTACTTTATAGTCAAATGATCCTGGTCTAATGATATCAACTATACTTCCTCTTTCTCAGTTTACTTATCTTTAAAACAGAAATAATTTTATCATTGGGTAGCTAGGTGGTACAGAACATAGAGCACCAGTCCTAGCGTCAGGAAGACTTCCTGAGTTCAAATCTGGCCTCAGACTCTTACGAGTTGTGAGACACTGGACAAGTCATTTAACCCATAACCTATTTGCCTCAGTTTCTTCATGTGCAAAATGAGCGGGAGAAGGAAAGGCAAACCACCTCCAGCAATCTTTGCCAAGAAAAACCAAATAGATTCACAAAGAGGGAGACACAACTGAAAATGACTGAGCAATAAAATTTTATTAGCACTGTCTTCTTCAACCTACCCATGCTAGTGGAAGATGAAGAAGTATCCAAGAGGTGATACAGCATACATATTATTCCAAGATAAACTTTTTTTGAATTTTTCAAAAGGATTAATCAGATACATGGTAGAACAGGAAGAGTCCTGAATTTGGAATCAGGTTACCTCTGGTCAAATCCCAGTTCTGCAACTTTCTACATGTATGACAATGGATAAGTAACTGCATCTATGACCCTCATTTTCCTGATCTCTAATAAAGTAGATATAATTTAATCTATTCCCTTCTATCTAGAAATCTATGATTGTATGTGTGAATGAATTGTTCAAATTCACCAAGATTTTGGCACTGTGTAGATACTTGAAGTAGCCTACCCAAATTCTCAAACTTTTAGTTGAAGAAGAAATATGTAGACATTCAAGTCCTTTGACACACTGTCCTTCAGACTTCCTTTAGATATTGCCATTTCTTTTCAAATTGATACTTTCAGAAACACCAGTCACACTCCATATACTTTAATTCATCAAACTTTTATTGAACAATACTATGGGTACAGCACTTCTGTATACACAATCAGCTGTTTCCACCAACACACAAGAATCATTAAAAAAGATTGCAGGATTTGGGCAGAATAAGAGGAAAGGCAAGGGTATTGCAGATAAGAAGTAAATTTTTTTAAAATGATGCTTGTGTGTTGCAATACCCTATCAAATCCCGCTCTTTCATTAAAATTCATTTGACCACTATAGTCCTCACTGATCTCCCTTTCCTTCCAACGGGAAGGTCCATGACGATAAATATTAGTCCGTACTTCAGGGAACAAACATATCCAATGAGCATTTATTGAACATCTGTCTCCTTTGTGACAATGTGGGTAAAAAAAAATAAAAAAGACAAAAATGGAACATCTGTTGCCTCAATGAGATTTCATTCAGGGTTTGTGTATGTGTGTGTGTGTGTGTGTGTGTGTGTGCATGCGCATGAGTGCATGTAATGGACAACACATGCATAAATAAGTTACAGGAAATCATCCAAAGTAAATAAGAAGTAATTTCAAGAGGGACAGAAAGAAAATTAGGAAAAGCCTCTTCTGTTTCAATATTGATGGTATTCTGTGTTATTCTTTAGCTTTCTTCATGTAACTTGAAGTCAGACTCAAGTTCTTTTGGTTGCAGGATCTATTTGGAGGTAGGGGGAAGGGAGGATAATCTATGGCTAAGTCTTGGACACTTATGGTTTTGGATCAATATCTGAGGCCTTCCTTTTTCTCAAGGACATAGATTCTTATGGGAGGTGTTGCAATTTGTGGGATCTCTTTAGAATTATTTGGGAATATGCAAAAGTAATCCCTTTGCCATAACACTCAACTCTCATGACTAAGAAAATATTAGAATCATACATTTAGTTTTGAAAAGAACATGAAATGTTACCTATCCCACATCTTCATTTTACAGGTAAGTTAGCTGAGGAATGAAGGATAAACGACTTTCCCATATTCACACAAATAGGTAGTAAATGGTTGAATCAACTAACAAAATCAAATAGCAGAATGTGAAGGTTCTGTATTCCTCACAAATATTTATTGAAAAGCTATCATTTGATTATTATAATTTTTTTTACAAAAGGTTGGCCTTTTTCTATTATACTGAATGGTTGTTGAAGTAGTAGTGATTATGACTACAATATGATTAGAAATATAAACAAACATATAGAATAAGAAAGTTGTTTATTAAGGGCTATGTTTAGTTATATTTGGATATTGTCAATATATTTTGAATCTGTTTTTTATAAATCTGTTTTTTATAAAATAGGTTTTAATTATAGCTAATATTCATACAATACTCTATGGTATGCAAAACAATGTATATATCTCAGTGATATTATTAATCCCATTTTACAGATGAAAAACAAAATAAAAATCAGAGGCTCAGAGAAGGAAGTGACTTTCACAGCATCGTATAGTAAATGTCTGAGGCAGGATTTGAATTCATCTAGCACTCTATGCTTTACAACACCTAATTTCCAAGTAAAATTTGAAAAAAAAAATCAGTTCAAATCTTGAATTCCTTAGATTTTATGCTTAATAAATACCTGTTAATTAGTTGATTCTCATAATAGAATGTAGATTACTTGAAATTATGTATTGACCTTTTTCTTTTTTTTTAATTTTGTATCTGTTCCATCTAAAATTATTTCTTCAAACATATAGGTAGCTATTGCTTAAAGTATAGATTGAATTGAATAGAATTAACTTTTAAAGGTACATTGATTCTATTTCATAATAGCTATCTTTTGTTAATAAATGAAAGCCAAATGCAATCTGCTTATAACTGTGCAACTAATGATATTTTTAACCTAGTGTTGCAATGGTGAATGATGGGAAAGTCATTTCATAATATTAATACCAAAGGTGTCATGTATTTTAGTGAACACTCCTAGTATTTGTGAGACGTAGTCCATTGAATAGACCATGGTTGTAGTAAAACAGAAATCAATGAAAATGTCATTTGTAGTAAATTCTTTGTGTTACTATAAAATTAAATTATGTTCAGCACAATTATCATGCCTATACTTGGATTATTAGAATTTTTTACTTCACCTACATGTTCTTGCAGAATTGGTATTCATTCAATTCTGAGCTGATGGGGTTTGAGTTTGTTAGAGTGAAAGTGCCTGTATACAATATAGAATCATATATTTGGAGTTGGAAGGCACCTTGGAGATCATTTAGTCTGAGTCACTTTACAAGTAAGAAAACTAAGGCCTAGAAAGTCCATGATTCTTTCAACTGAATCATGATGACTCCCATAAAATACCTGCTTATATTTAGTGAACATGTCTCACATTTAACTAAAATTGCAAGAAACTTCAGAAGCCATATAATTCAACCTAATCCTGAAAAAAAATAATTACAATATACCCAGTAAATAATCACACATCCTTAACTTGAAGACTTCCAATGGGAGAGAACTTACTCCTTTCCAACATAGCTCATTTTCACTTTGGGGTAGAGATAACTGAATTTTAATACTGACATTAAACTACTTTGCAAATTCTACCCCTAGCAACTTGTTCTACTCTCTGGGGTCAAGTAGAGGAGAAACAATTGCTCTTCTATATAATAGTCTTTGAAATATTTTAACAAAGTTATCATGTTTCCCTTGTCTTCTTTTTCTTCCTCCAGTTCATTTAATTGTGTCTCATATGGCATAAATTTGAAGTCTTTAACTACCCTGGTCTCTCTCCTTTGAACATTCTCCAACTTACCAATATCCTCCTCAAAATCTAGTATCCAACACTCAACGCTATACTATAAAGGTGTTCTTACCAGGGCTACATACAGTGAAATACCAACTTTCCAATAATAGTGCTTGAAATTTTGCCTTTGTTAACTTAGCCCAAAATTGGGTTTGTAAAAGGAGAAAATATTAATATTATTACTATTAATATTATTTTCTGAAGGATAATACATTAATATTAAAACTCCGTGGCCAAAGAAAAGTCTAATCTCACTTTGACACGTCATTTTCCGCCTTCAAGGAATTTGAATTCTTTTAAAGAGTCACCATATAGATGAATAAAAAATAGGCTAAATATATATGAAGTAAGTTTAGTAAGGGGAATATTTACTTTTGAGAGAGAGACAATTTTTAACACACTCCATTCCCAATTGAAATATATTAACTATTTCTGAAGCAAAAGATTAAATAAACTAAATTGCAATAATTACCTAAACACTAACCTCACACCATAAACCTAACAAACTAGTCACTCAACTTCAAGGTACTCTTCAAGTTGTACAGACTTTAAACACAAAATTTTATGTCAGCAGCATTCTATATTTGATTGTTGAATTTCCCTGTCCTTTCCCTGGAGCAAATAAACATTCAGAAAGATCTTCATAAATAATTTAATAAATAATCAGCAAATCGAATACTACAAGTGTACTTAGTCAGTGAATATAATCTTAGCTCAGCTATGCCTATCACTTTTCTTCCCTGCAATCAATATTACCATAATGGCTAAATCCATTGTGAAGAATGTACATCAATTTTTGTTTTAAGATGGACAAAATGTCTGAATCAGCTGTATCATAATCAGGTCATTTAATATGGGTAACTATGACCCTTAAAATCAATATCATTCAGCAGGGAAGGTGGTGGGATGAGGAAAATTTTGTAGATTACAGGGATGAGAGATAACATGTATTTTATCCCATCGTTCTGGGTAAAGGAATCTATTGAGCCATGCTATAGTGGTATATAGATGATTTCCAAATCCGATATACGTCCTACAATTCTCTCCAATCAGAACTAGCAGATTGTATGTGAAAAGTGGAAGCCATTGATCTTTAAAGGCATTTGTATACAAAGCATAACTCAACTTCGATGTTTCCCAAAGTCCCCGAAAGGGTTTCTGGTGACTATGTTAAGTTAGAAATATGTTATGCTAATAAAACGATTTCTACTAAGAAATGATCTGAACTGTCTTGAATGAAAGGTCTCCACAAATAATCTATATAACTTGACTCAAACCTGTAGTAAAACTCTGGAGTCAATTTTGGATTACTAGTACTTGAAAACATAGATTTGCCACATTAATTTCTTATGAAGCTAGAAAATATATTTTAAGTGTATTATCTTGAAACCACTTAAAATGATTAATATTTTTTAAGGAACTCAGGTTCCTTACAAAGTAGATATGGCTTTCAGAAGGTATTTAGTTCCAATAGTTGCAGGAACACTAAACTTTTAAAGAAAATTCCCAAGTTTTATAAAAAGATAGTTATTTAATTGTATCTTATAATAATGAACAAGGAAAAAAAATCATTTTATTAGAAAAGTTTAGATTTTCTTTTTGTTATTCTTGTTCTTCTCCTTATTATATTATTTGATAGAAATGAATTTCTTATAAATTTACTATAACCATTCATAAATTTAAAACAAATCACTCTTAAAACCTGAACTATGCCTTAGTAGTATCTCTTTTCCTTTTTTTTTTTTTTTGCTTTTTTGGAGGAACAATTGGGGTTAAGTGACTTGCCCTAGGTCACATGGCTAGGCTTTTGTGTTGTGTCTGAAGCCGGATTTGAACTCAGGTCCTCCTGACTCCAGGACCAGAGCTCTATTCGCTGTACCACCTAGCCATCCCAAAATGTAATGTTATAGATGTTTTATTGTTTTTATTAAATATTTCCCAATTCCATTTTACTTTTTTTTTTTAGAGGGGGAAGGTAGGGCAATTGGAGTTAAATGACTTGTGCAGGGTCACATGGCTAGTTTTTGTGTGTGTGTTAAGTGTCTGAGATCAGAAATGTACTCAGGTCCTTGCGCCACCTAGCTGCCCCAGTATCTCTTTTCCTTATAGATTAGCAACCAAATAATTGCATTTTGACCAAAATCTCACCTCTCTCATCCTTCCTTCTTATTTAAAACATTAAATATTGTTACACAATTGATTTATTTCTCTTTCTCATGTTTCACAATGTTTATTAAAATGAATCTTAATAATCTCATTCAAATTCAGTTGCAAAGCTTCCTTGCTTCCTTTCTTTCTTCTCTCCTCTCTTCACTGTCATAAAAAATGTAATCATCCTTTTGTTAGGACCCATTGTTATACAACATTTAGCTTTGTAATCAGTACTTCTGGAAGGTTGTTACTACTGTTGTCCAAGGACCTTGATAAATTATGAATAAGTAGAAAACCAAACCATATTTGTACCCTGGGTTTTAGATCAACATTTTTTTTCTATAGTCTGCACTCAGATTCATATAATTAAAACCCATTCCCCTCTGCAAAAAAAGCAAGTACTCCTAGATAAATAAATAACATTTGAACCAAATATTGAGGCTGCCTTAAAATTTGATATGTACATATACATGCTAATATATAATGCAAATAATATTTCATACCATTTTAAATACAAATTTCTCACTTAGCTATAAGGACACAATGTCCTCGTGTAAAAAAAAAAACACGGAATTTTCAATCAAAGAATGTAGATTTAAATCTGGGTCTTTCCAATCATCACATGTGTGATCATGGATAAGTCTCCTTACTCCTCCAGACTCAGTTTTCTTAACTTTAAAATGAAAGATTTGGACAAGGACACTACTAAGTTCCTTGCAGCTGTTTCTATGATTTCTACCTCCTTGTTTTGGTTCAGTCTTTCATTTATCAACTCCTTTATAAACATATGTCTCAATAATAAGAACAAGATTGTTAAATTATGGAAAATACTATTATCAAGACAGAGAACCTATTTGGATACAACCATATCCGTTACAATTCATTAGTTAGTTTTTTTTTCTATAAGAAATAATAAAAGCAAGGGGAGATGACAGAATATCAGATGGTACACAGAAAGACAAATTAAACAAAAAATATCAAGTAGTATATATTCTAGTAGTTTTGAGTTCTTCCTGTTTATAATAAAACTTTTGAGATACATAATAAAACATGGTTATGGGACAAAATTGTTTTATAGCAAACTATTCAAGTTTTAAAGAACAGTAAAAAGAAAAAATCAGAGGCTTTAAATGACTTGTAAATTTAATGTAAGAACTGCCATCATCCACAAACCAATTCTGAACAGAGGTAAATAAAGGGGGGGGGAATTTTTCTATATTTGAAGAATCCATCTAGGTTCTCTCTGTTAAAAAATACTTCCCTGCTGTGTTGTAAATTAATATTCTGCTTAACTCTATTTGTAGTATTATACAGTGCAGCTTTTCATGCTATTGGAGTAGTTCATGCTACTGTATTGGAGTAGTTAAAAGTGTTTTCCAAATATTCTTCTACAGCTGATGGTAATCCTCTGCTATATTTCACCTTGTTAATTTGCAAAGTGAACACCTCCCCTGCCAATAAATCCTTGGTAGTTTAGACACTGGGAAAACACAGTTGAAAGGCGAGAAGACAGAGTATTAGTCAGGAAAGGCCAAGAGGCTAACTCTGTTCATAATAGAAATAGTGCTACTGGCCAATCATCATACCATAATTAAAGAAAATAAAGCATGTCATCATGCCAGGAAGGGGAAAGAGCTGGAAACCAATCATAGTTGGCATTAATAGTTCCAATGTTCCTTTGTGGTATAAATCTTGAAAACTGGAAATAAAAGCTGTAGTTTAAGTAACTAAACATTCAGATGTTATCTTGGGATTGTTCCTTGCCATTGTTCAGATTCTTACTCTCATAAACAAATCACAAATTTTCAAAGACTCAATGGAAATGATAGCACTGTATTTGTGTATAATATCAATAATTTAAAATGGGGGTGGCAAGGTAGCACAGCGAGTAAGAGCACTGGCTCCAGTGTCAGGATGACCTGGGGATCAAATCCGGGCTCAGAGACTTAGCACCACACCCAGAAATAACAGGCCGTGTAACCTTGAGCAAGTTACTTAACCCCAATTGCTTAAAAAAATAATAATTTTAAATGTTAGGAAAATAATTTTATTATAATGATATGTAAATGTGTTTAGAATATACCAACATCGCTCTTACCTCACTTTTATGATGAATGTCCTTGATGGATCTATTCAATTGGTATGTCAAAGAGAAAACCATGGAAAATTAACTCATATCTAGATCTATCATTCCCGTACCCACCCTATCACTGCTGCAGAGTAATAATCTAGAAAGTCAGGAAAAGTGTAGGTCATTGAGTGTTCATTGGTCTTTAATATTGACTTTTACTCAATCTAATAGTTTTAAGAGAAAATATTTACAAAATTGAACTGAGAGACAAGACATTTGGAGTTCAAATCCTACATCTTGACACATACTGACTGTGTAACCCTAGCTAAGACATTTAAACTCTCAGGGGCTCCAGGCACCCATTTAGATTAGCACAGGTGCTGATTTGCATCAGTAAATGTGTAGGTTATTTACTTACTAGGAATTCCCTAAACTAATTACATCACAAGTTTAATCTAAATTTGTGTGTTTCATTTATGTGTCACTTACATTATTAGGAATTGAATTCTACCTCATTTAAAGTTGCAAAATTGCTAGCATTTTTTTTTTAATTTTCAACTCGAAATAATGGATGGGAAAAAAAAATAAAATCTTCTCATCTCTAAAACTTTGTTCTTTAGTATAGTGAGGGGACTGGGGACATTATCCTCCCCCCCAAAATGTGACAGAAAATGTAATTTTAATGCTTTCCATTTGAGATTATTCTCTCTCTCTTCTTCTCTTCATACCTACATGTACATATACTAACACATAGTGGTTTTTAGACTATAGTCTCCTTGAAAGCAGGTTTTTTTTTCTTTTTGTTTTTCTTTTTTGGGGGGGGGGGAATGTAGGGCAGTTGGGGTTAAGTGACTTGCCCAAAGTCACATGACTAGTTTTTCTGTGTTAAGTGTCTGAGGCTGGATTTGAACTCAGGTCCTCCTGACTCCAGTGCCGGTATTCAATTCACTGCGCCACCTAACTGCCCTGAAAGCAGGGATTAAAAAAAAAAAACAGATTATCTTAAAAATATTTATTGACAACTTGAGTCAGAATGTACTAAGCACTTAGTATTTGCCAGGTACAGAGTCAGATGCTGCAGAAACAAAGATGAAAATGAAATGGTTCTCACCCTCAAGAAGCTTGCATATTTATAGATGCTGACAGTAGGTACATATATAAATCAATGAAGAAACCCCATAAGTCTAATTCTAGTCATTGCAGAGTTTTGAAAGGAAATCATTTTGAACAAACCCATATTTCTTTACAAATATAACATAATATAGAGGGGGCAGAAGGGAGAGCAGTCTGGCATCACAGCAGATGCCTCTCCTCCACTGTAATACCTTAGTCTGATGAGCTTCTCTCCTGACTGCCTTCCACCTTGTTTTGTACCCTCCAACTCTGTCTTCTTCCTCCCCTGAACCCTGACCCCAGCTCATGGCTCCCAGGACAAAATAGAACCTGCATTTGCCTTTGGGTATAAAGTGACATTTCCAGCTTTGTGGTGTGGGCCTTCCTTCATGAGTCTGGCAATGCAGGGCTGCAAAATGCAAAGTAGTTGTGACATGTGCGGTTGATGGAGAGGGGTTGTATATGTGTAATGTGCAAGGGAATGACCATATACCTGTTCCAAATGGGAGCCTCCTTGTACAAAATGCTTGTTCCATGATTCATTGCCTCATTTTGTCAATTAGGGGAGATGTGATATGTCTTTGTGTGAGAAAAAAAAAGTTTTTTGTCCTTTCAAAAAATATATTACAAACCCCAAATATAATACAATCCAAATTTGTCAGTCATTCAGATTAGTCTTCTCCCCTTTTAGTCTTCCCAATTAGTAAGATTTTACTGGAATTAAAACTTGATTAGTAATCCTGAATTTATAACTTTGCTTCATAATTAGATATGCTAGTAGACATTTTATTTTTCATGAATGAAAATTAACTTTGCATTTGAAAATGCTCCATTTCAAATGGGTGATGATGTTAATATTCATAATTGTAATAGACTCATTTAGCAATTAGGGCAGAACAACTCATAAAGATAAGAAAATAGTATAAATATGTACATTGCTAATTCCCCATTTAGCGGGTTTTGTTAGAACTGACTCAATTTATTTTGAATTACAATTTTTCTGCAACAATTAGTCATATCTGCTTCATAACAATCAGTGATCATCGAGCTTGCCTTGGGGCAAAGAAGTCCTAGGTTCCAGCCTTGCTTCTAACCCAGAGAAGTTGGCAACATATACTGGGGATACATAGAATGAAACAATTCCTGTTCTTTAGGACTTTGTATTTAATGAAGGTAAGGGTTAAATTTTTTTATAAATTAAAATGTGCTTTTGACACTAGCTTTGACCTGTGTATCTGTGATGATGAGGATTTTGATGAACTAATATGAATTAATACAGTATTTCATATATCAGAGTAAGAGTTCTTACTGTGTGTGTGTGTGTGTGTGTGTGTGTGTGTGTGAAGGTGTGGGTGAAGGTATCAGGGAGCCCTCAACTAATCTGGTGTAGCCTAGTCCTGGGACTTGTGAATGTCAATGTCAACTATTTCTCTTTGGAACAGCAAACCTGAGGATCTTCCTCTCCCAGCTTTTTTTTTTAATTAAAGGGCTCACTTAAAGACACCTATTCACTGAATGGACATTATCTCACTCTGAGTACCTAAAGGCCTTACCCTAAAAGGGCCACGGTCTCTCATTGCATCCTGGGACATCTCCAGTTGTCCTGATGAATATCTGGCCACTGGACCCAGATGGCTCTGGAGAACAAAGAGAGGCTGGTGACCTCGCACAGACCTCACTAAATTCAAAATCAGCTTCAAATCATGTCATCACTTCCCTGATGTCATGGTGCTTTTCGAAAAGGAAGCACAAACATAAATCTAGAACTGTAGGTAACACATTACATTGTCTCTTATTCTAACGGAGAAAACAAGAAGCAATGTAAAATAAAGATAGTGTAATATCAGTAGATATGGTAAGAATTTTTTCTATAATATGAATATAAGAAAAGGAATATCTACTAATATCAACAAGTGAAAAACTTTTTAGTTCAAAAACAAAATCTAAATGATATACAACGACCTCAATTAACTTCTTTGGTTATTTCCCTCTTAAATACCTTTTTCCATTTATATTAAAATATGTTAAAGGCCAAAAAACAATTCTACAAATTATTCCTAGAAATAGACGTCTATAACTTATTGATGATTTTACCTTTATGAATAAAGAATATTATGCTATAATATTCAGTTTCCTACAAATCCTAAATGGATATAGCAACAGTTTGCAAGAAATGACTGCTTGCATTATCCACAAACAAGATTATATAGAACTAGGTTATATCATTTTATTAATAGCTCTTTTGTTATTAAAATTTTAGATGAGGGGGAAAAAGTAATTTAAGTTTTAGTGATTTGGGTATATCTTAAATTGCAAACAGCTGCTAAATGTACAAACATGAATTCGTGTTCTTATTAGGTAATCAAATTTATTAAAATTGACCTCAAATGGCAATTTTGTCTGTTTCACAAAGTGGAATTTTTCTCCAAACTAAATCATGTTTAAAACCTACTACACTGAAGGGAGACTGTTTTCATTAATGCAGAGTCATAGCCGTTCACACCCTTCATTCTACAGAAAGCCCTGTAATTACAAGATTAATTAATAAAGTATTATTCAAGGGAAAATGTTGGGTCTAAAGTTAAAAATCCCGAGTCCAAATTCTGGGTCCTCTGCTTAGTAGTTGTTTGAACTTGGAAAAGCTACATGATGTCATTGGGCTTCTGTTTCCTCTTTGCAAAAGCAAAGGAGGGAGTTGTATTAAATGATTTAAAATTTTCCCTACTAGCGTTAGATCTATGATACCATTATATACTTTTATGTATCTTAAGAATCAAATTTGCTTTGCCATGATAATAACGGGTATTATATCTGTTCCCCACACCCTCAATATACTAATTATTTTCTTTAAAAAGCCAATAATATATGCATCTAAACACATATGAATTTCATATGAAAAATACCAATAAGAATATACAATCATAGATGGAGAGTAGAAAGGGCTCTCAGGGAGCATGTAGTTTAATCCCTTCTTTTTTAGAAGAAGAAACTGATACCTAGTTAGGGTAAGCAAATTGTCCAAGATCACACCATTACTAAATGGTAGATCCAGAACTTTAATTTAGGTTGTCTGACTTCAAAGTCAGGGTTCTTTCCATTGAGCAAAATATACATTTATTCTATACATAGTCCTCTATCCACAGAAAATGCGCAGGAATTTGCTTTCTATAATAACTCCCTTTTTTTTTTACCATTATCTTTTCTCATGACTTGAGTAGTGGGTGTTCACAAATGAGCATAAACTAAGTGAAAAAGAAGAGATAATAGTAATTAGAAAATAACTCTATTTCTAGTGAACTCCACTATTCAAATTGCTTAGAATTTCAGTGTTTGGGTTAAAATCAATTCATGATGTTCATTAAAGTGCTTCTCTGTCGATTCATTTGACATGGAGATACTTGAAGTCCATACCAGAGAAATGTAAGCTCTCCAAGTCCCACCAAGTTTGAAAAGTTTTAAGCATAGGCCCCATTATGGATTATATGTCTGACATCTGTGACCAATACCAGCTAAAACATATTTCTAGAAGATCATCAGCAGATTTTATGGAAGGTAATGTATTTGTTAGTCATGATAATTTTCAAATATCTCCTGTTAAGGTATTAAGAGGCTATTCACTTCAGCATTGTTTGGCATTACCACATTGAATAGATTGAAAAAGCCCAGAACAACAAAAGTCAGTCACTCAATCAATAAACATTAATTAAACCTACCATGTGCCAGACCACTGTGCTAAATGTTTGGAATACCAGAGTCAAAAGTTAGTCCCTGTACTCAAGGAGCTCAGAATCTGATGGAGGAGGCAACAAACAAAGAAGTATGCATAAATGAGCTCATATACAGGATAAATAAGAAATAATTGAAGACAGAAGGCACTAGAATTAAGAAAGGTTGGGAAATGTTTCCAGGAAAAATGAGGTTTTAATTGAGATTTAAAAGAAGGCAGGGAAGGCAGTAAGCAGAGATGAGGAACGCATTACAGGCATGGAAAAAAACATGAGAAAGGCCCAGGGCTAGGAGATCGTGTGATTTCTTGGTAGAATTGCAGGGAAGTCAACATCATCGGATTGATGAGTATTTGATGAGGAGTAAAGTGTAAGAAGAGTGTGAAAATAAGAGAGGATTAAGTTACAAAGGGCTTTGAATACCAAACAACATTTTTTGTTTGGTCATGGAGGAGATAGGGAGCCACGTGGACAAGTTTGGAACTGTACATTAGGTTAAAAAAAGTTTGAAGATTGAATGGAGGATAGATATGAGTGGAGAGAGACTTGGGTCAGACAGACCCATGAGCAGGCCATTTCAAAAGTTCAGACATGAAGGTTTGATGACCTATACCAAAATGGCAGTAGCATCATGAGAGAGAAAGGGGCATATTTGGAAGATGTTGAATAGGTGAATTTCACAGACCTTGGCAACAATCAGATGTGGGAGGTGAGAGACAGTGAGGGGTAAAACATTACTCCTAGATCCTGAGGGATTGGGAAGATGTTGGGCTCTAGGTAAGATATGAGGTGTGAAGGGTTTAGGGTGAAAGATAAGGAGGTCATGTTTGGGCATATTTAGTTTAAGATGACTACTAGACATACAGTCTTAAGATATCTGAAAGGCAGTTGGAAATGTAAGGTTGGAGATCAGAGAAGTTAGGTCAGGATTAATAGATCTGACAACTATCAGAATAGAGTTAGTAATTAATGTGTCAATTTTACTTTATTCTCTTCATATTCTGGAGTACTGTGTTCATTTTAGGCAGCAACCTTTTAGGAAGGACATTAGGAAGGACATTGAAATGAAAATCATGTACATTAAAGAAAGGAAGTAGGTATATTTAATCTGGAGAAGAGATTACTTGGGAGGAAGAGAAGGGAGAGAAAAACAAAGCATTTATAAAGTACCTGCTGTGTTCTATATTCAGTAGTACCATGCTGAATACTTTACAAATATTTCATTTGAGACACAATAATTTTGTGAAGAATGTTCTGCTATTATCCCATTTTATAGCTAAGGAAACTAAGGCAAACAAAGGTTAAGTGACTTGTTCAGGATCACACAACTAGCAAGTATCTGAGGTCAGATTTGAAATAAGGATTTTATGACTTCAGATCCAGAACCCTATCCACTGGGCCATCTAGCAAGAAGAATACAGTCTGACGATCATGGATTAGGAACTTAAAGGTTTATGAGGCTTTATTTAATTAAATAACAATAATAGGAAGAAATTTTTATTTATATAACTCAGTTAATTTAACACTTATATAACCAGATACTATCTTCATTTTATAATTGAGGAAACTGAGGCTCAGGGAAATCAAGTAACTTGTCCACAGTCATGCATGTAGTAAGGATAGAAAGTATGATTTCTTTTTAAAGCAATCAGGGATAAATAACTTGCTCAAGGTTACACAGCCAGTTATTTCTGGGTGTGGTGCTAAGTATCCAAGCCCGGATTTGATCCCCAGGTCATCCCGACACTGGAGATGGTACTCTTACTCACTGAGCCATCTGGCTGCCCCTAAGCAATTGGGGTTAAGTAACTTGCTCAAGGTTACATGGCCAGGTGTTTCTGGGTGGGTGCTTGTGATAGTAATGGCAATTAAAGATTCCCCTGTATTGGCTTGGTTTTCAAATTGATTGTATTAAAACCCAGAGTTTGTTAATCCCACCTGTGGGATGGGCTTGTTGATGTGAAAAGAAAGTCCTGAAGTGGGAGGAGCTGGTGACGTAGATTTGGAGAGACACTGGAGAGAGGCGGAAGATCTTTTTTGGAAGCTGCACCTCGTGGAGAGAGACTAAGAGAATTGCTGGTGGCCGCTTTGAATTGCCCTGGACTTTTGAGACCTGCCCCCTGAGCTGCCAAGGACTGAGGAGACATGGCTGTTTTGCTGGTACTTTGTCTGTCTGTTTTGATGTTATTTTGCCAGATTTGTCCACTGGTGAAAGACTGTCCTGTTGAAGAAGTCCTGGAACCTGGCATTTGGTTAAGAAGGCCTGAGACTGTCCTGCAGACAGAGAGTGAATACTGTCCACTGGTGAGGGACAGTACTGAGAGTGAATACTGTCCACTGGTGAGCGACAGTACTGTTGTTGCAGGGGTCTGGAGACTGTCCGGCAGACAGAATGAATACTGTCCACTGGTGAAGGACAGTGCTGTTGTTGCAGGGGTCTGGGAGCCTTTCTGTTGGTTCAGAAGCCCTGAAGAAGGATTTTCTTGTTGTATGTTTACAGAAATCCTGGGAGAGGGCTTTGCTAATGTGTTCAGGGGTTCTAGGACTGTTCTACAGACAGAGGATAAATTCATGAAGGGACTGGCAATGTATCTTATGGCCTTGCTAAGCCTTGTCTCCCCAGGAACTAAGATTGCTGAGAACTTGCCTCGTGTCAAGATGAAGAAAAGACCTCCATTTGGGTATTAAGTGCTGTGTTTAAACTTGATGTAACTCTGGGGTAGATCCAATTGTGATCCTAGGGGTGGGGAACTTTTGACCTTATTGTGCTCTGTGATTGACAAATGAAGGTACTTTACCTATGTTTGGAAAATAATCTCCATTTGAGAAGAGGGGTTTTGTGGTGGACCAAAAGAAGGTATAGCCTAGGGGTGGAGTAGTATTTAGAACAGGGACTTTGTAATTGATTGAATGATTGGAAAGTCCTGGGGTGGGGTAGTCCTTGGAGATTATTTAATCACACTTAGTAAATGCTGTATTTTGAATGATGTCATGTTTTGATCTTCTCTGTTCTTGGTTTGTCACTGAATAAAATAGAGAGCACCTATGCTGGTATTTTGAACCTGGGAAGTTGCCTTTCCTTGGCATTACATTACAGTGCTAAGTGTCTGCTAGATTCAATCCCCAGGTCATCCCAACACTGGGGCTGGTGCTCTTACTTGCTGAGCCACCTGGCCGCCCTGAAAGTGTGATTTTAACTTTGGTCTTCTGACATCAGAATCAGTATTCCTTTCTTTATACTATGACTGCTCTCAGTTTAGTAGCAGTGGTCTATGGAAAAAGGTTCAGATCTGTTCTGCTTAGCTCAAGATGAGAGAAATAAAAGCTACGGGCAAGAATTTCTTGGAGAAGAGTTTTGATTCTGACATAAAATCAAGAAAAAAATAACTCCAAAATCAGTATGATTTTGAGGTAGTGAGTTACTTGTCAATGAAGATCATCAGAAGATGGACAACCATTTCTCAGGGATGTTAAGGTAAGAGAGCACGGCACAGTAGCAAAAGAATTGACTATTGTTTCAGAGGATGTAGGTTTCAGTTCTGCCTCTGATACTCACTATATGTATGACCCAGGCAAGCTCTTTCACCTCAATGGGCTTTAGCACATTTATATGTAAAGCAAAATGGTTGGGCTAAATGAATGATAGTCCCTTTCAGCTCTATATATCAATAAATAATCATTCCCAGCATTAATATATTGCTTTAAGGTCCATAAAGTGCTTTGGAAATATCTTATTTGATCATCATGACATCTTGGTAAAATCAGTGTTATTATTCCCATTTTTCAGATGAGAAAACTGAGGCTGAGAAAGGCTGCATGGCTTCCTCAGCATTTAAGAACACACCAGAATGACCACAGAAGTGCTTTCCAACAATACTATGAGACAGTTGAACTTAATATCAGATAAAAATTAGGTATTTTTTGGTTTTCAAAGGCATTTGGGACTTTTTGGCAGAGTGGATAGAGGATTGGATCCAGGAAGTTCTGTGTTCAAATCTTCCCCCTAATACCTGCTAGTTCTATGTGTCCATAAACAAGTCACAGTATCTGTGAGCCTCAATTTCCACGTTTACATAATGGGGAAAAGAATGTCTGTACTTCACTGAGTGGGCTTCAAATGAGATCAGTCTACAAAGCTTTATTGAGTTCTTACTACCTACTAGGTATCGTATTAAGCCATGGGAATGCAAATACAGACAACCCCTCAAACTCAAGGGCCTTAAATTTTTATTAGTGAAGACGTATTTTCTTATGGATGTAAAAGGAAGCTATAAAAGTGCGAAGGGAGAGGCCCTAGGGTTGGTGGATAACATCAGTGTGTGAATTACATTTATCATGAGCTTCGATAATAAAGAGCTTTCTAGGGGCATGGACCAAAAAGTTTTGAGTGGATCATGGAGAGGAATAAAGAAACTGAAGGCAAAGAGCTTTTTTTTAAAACTAAGCACACCACACAAATGTCAGTAGTTGTTATAGCAGGTCCTTGGATTTATCCTTATGAACTCTATTGATCATTACAGCATGAAAGTCTGTATCTTAAAATTAGCTGGGAACTCTCATAGGTAGAATCCTTGATGAAAAAGAGGTAATTAAATATGTTTGTTAGCATGAAAATATAGTAGTTTACAAAGAAGCGGTTTCATTTGATGTACTTGTGTATTGGCAGCTTTCTGAAATTCTAACATTGAGGATGATGTAAGTTCTGCCCATGCCATCTGTCTTTATTCAGACATTTCCATTTCACAAAAGAAAAACAAGTTGAAGGGGGCCTCACCACCTCTCCTGCTGTGATACATTGTACCCCTAAACATTATGACTGACTGATTTTCTCAACAATATGTTGCAGAATTATCTCATCTGCTGCACAGTACCCGAAGTATTTCACTGCCATTTCTTTGCTGAGTCTAATATTTACCATCACTTAGGAAAAGGCCATTTCTTGAGAGACAGCATAATTGTACACTAAGGAAATTTGTGTCATGGGAACCAGAAGAAATGTCTTTCACTCCAATGAGAACAAGGCAAATGTTAATTGTCACAACACTTGTCAAGAAAATGGGTACTGACACAAAAGTGTCATTGGGGAAAACCAAGGTTGTCTCCACTTTGCTGTTGAATTGACTGTTTTTCATTCACATAATTTCCTTCCAGATGTCTTAATGACCTATTTCAATATTGTCAATTCAGTTGACTGTGCAGTTGATCTTATTTAATCATTAAGTCAGGGGAAAATACTAGATTAATTGATGGTATTCGTTGTTTTTGATCCAATATTTGATGTCATTCAGTCATAGCCCCCATTCTCAAAATTCTGTTCAAGTTCTTGATGGGGTTTTTAACACTAAAAAGTGGCATGCCAGATTCTCTCAGGTCTGATTGTCCTGGCTACAGCAACGTTCCTTCTCAAGTTTACACACATATACAGGGCCATTGGGATGGCTGGTTTGTTTTGCTTTAAGAAATTTCTCTAATTTATTAAAAACATTAAGTAAAAACCCTTAAATCTCTATAGAATGACAGATGTTGTTATGCTTTGGTGTTTCTCTCATATTTCAGTACTGTCCATAGAGAAGGAAGAGATAAGTTCAATGCAATTTAATCTTACAAACATTTATTTGTGGCCTACTATATGCAAACTATTGTGATAACTACTTGAAAAAAAAAGACAAAAATACAAGAGTTCCTTCTTCCAAGTACCTTATGTTATTTGGGTTGTAGGTGATAAAACAACAAAAAAGATAAATAAGCAGAGTATATATGTAGTCCATGGTGCAGCATCCCAGGCTTTGGGCTTGCAAAACCAAAATTAAATTTGGGAAAAACTTCACAAAACCCTGTCTCTTTGGTTCATTTTGCCCCCACTTGGATTTTTTTTTTGTTGGGTTTGTTTTTCTATCAGGACTTCAAAAATAGCTTCAATGTTTCTATAAGTTCAGGGTAAACTTGAAATATGTCCATTTATTTGGGTCAATTAATAATGTCAATTAATAAATCAATACTATTTATAAAATGACTATTATTTTCCGTGTACTGTGCTGGGAATTGAGGATATAAAGACATGACTTAAACAGTCCCTATCCTTTAGGAACTCATATTCTAATGAAGGGTGATTACTTGCATATAGTTCAGCATATGTATGCTGTCATTCAGTTGTTTCAGTCATGTCCCACTCTTTGTGACCCCACTTGGGGTTTTTCTTGGCAAGGGTACTTTAGTGGTTTGCCATTTCGTTTTCTAGATTATTTTACAGATGAGAAAATGGAGGCAAACATGGTTAAGTAACTTACTGGTGATCTCATGATCTAGATCATGAGCTAGTAAGTGTCTGGGGCCAGATTTGACCTCATGTCTGCCTGACTCCAGACCTGGCACTCTATCCACAGCACCACCTAACTGCCCCTTGCATATTCATAGTTATATACGAAATGGATAGAAAGGAAATTTAGGAAGAAGGCACTAGTATCTGGGGAAGAGGAAAGATCAAGAAAGTTTTCATGTGTAAGGTGGAATTTGATAAGTCTTAAAGGAAACCAGGTATTCAACTGAACTCAAGACAGGATCAGTTTCAAGGAATCTGAAATGGCATGTGCTAAGTCATGGAGACTGGGGATAAAATGTCATTTATAAGGAATGTTAGAAAAGTCAATTTAACTGTATCATAGTTCTGACCAATAGGAGGAACAAATAATAAGATTGGAGTGGTAGTTTGGACTTAGGTTGTAAAGGAATTTAAATGACAGTGAACTTCATGTTTGATCCTTGAAATAATAGGGAGCCATTGCCTTTTAGAAGTGTTTGTGGACTACGCAAATCTAGCATATTGTTTCAGATATCTAGAGCTATGTCCACTGAATGGGAAGATGAATACTAAATATTACAAAAACAATCTTTCTTTTAGACTGTTTCAACTAATCAGCTAGTGTTTAGTGTGCATCTCCTTTGTTTAAGGTATGATGCTAAGCATGCAGGTTAGTACAAAGATGTATGACACAGTTCCTCACTGAAAGAAGCTGATAGTTAAGATAGATTTTTGAGTCATGGATAATAATAAGAAATAAGAAGTTAATAAATTAAATCCCATCAATTTTGATGAGGGTAATTTCTCACCTCCTTAAGGGGTAACAACATGGAATACATTCTTCATACTTCATTTTAGATATTAATTCCTGTAGCACCAATGCAATATTTACAGCACCCATGATCAAGATAAAGACCATGACTATAAGTATCGCATAATGTTTGATTGCAAAATATACCAAACTCTCTAGACAGAGGATAGAACTGAAGCATTTATTTAGACACCAGAAAACCAAATTCCAAAACCAGTAAGCAGATTCCATTATAGTACCAAAGATATTCATAAGCCATAATAATGCTGAGAGCCACAGCATCCTTCAGCCTTCCCACAAACCAATAAAAGATCAATATCTACTCATGAACCTATCTGCCTCCTTTCCTGAAGTCTTCGTCCCTCCCCCACCATCTGGCTAGCTCTGACTACCAGCTTCCTATGGGCTCTGTTTCCTTCCAGCAAACTCCCTCCATCACAGGCTCCATGTGATTACATTCAGCCTATTAGGGGGCACAGTTTGCTTTCAAAGCAGGGGAGATCTTCAAACTCTCCCCTAGCTCTATTAAGGGACAGGGAAGATCTTCAAATTCCCATTCTCATTATAATACCCTATCTCTACCCTTTATGTTTTAAGATTTTATCAGCCAAGCTACGGGAAAAACAAATGATGAGAGCCTCCTATGTGGTTTCCCTCCTCTTTATAATGGTACCGCTGCACATTTGAATATATTTGTACTAAACATAACAATTCACTTTGTCAATGTAAGTAGATGCCTACCATTTCCTTTTGTTCTTTAAATTAAAAAAAATTTTTTTGCACTTAATAGCATTTTTTCCAATTACATTTAAAAATAGTTTTCAACATTAATGTTTGTAAGATTTTGAGTTGCGAATTTTTCTCCCTCCCTTTTTTCCCTCTCCCCTCCCCAAGATAGCAAGCAATCTGGTATGGGTTATACATATACAATCATGTTAAACATATTTTCACGTTAGTCATGTTGCAAAAGAAGAATCAGAACAAAAGGGAAAAATCATGAGAGAAGAAAAAAGTAAAAATTGTATGCTTTGATCTGCATTCAGACTCCATAATTCTTTGAATGTGGATAGAATTCTCTTGGAATTGTCTTGAATTATTGCATTGCTGAGAGGAGCTAAGTTTATCATAGTTGATCATTGTGCAATATTGCTGTTACTGTGGATAATGTTTTCCTGCTTCTGCTCATTTCACTATGCATCAATTCATGTAAGTCTTTCCAGGTTTTTCTGAAATCTTCTTGCTCATTATTTCTTATACCAAAATAGTATTCCATTACATTCCCATAAGAAAAGTCGTTCAGTTGTTCTTCAATTGATGGGCATCCCCTCCATTTCTAATTCTTTGCCACCACACAAAGAGATACTATAAATATTTTTGCATATGTGGGTCTTTTCTCCTTTTTTGTGATCTCTTGGGATACAGACCTAGTAATGATATTGCTGCATTGAAAAGTATGCATAGTTTATAGTCTTTTGGTCATAGTTCCAAATTGCTCTCCAGAAAGTTTGGATCAGTTCACAACTCCACCAACAATGCATTAGTGAACCTTTTAGCAAGATATTGTTTCCTAGGGGTGGCCAGGTAGCACAGCGAGTAAGAACACCGGCCCCAGTATCTGGATGACCTGGGGATCGAATCTGGGCTCAGATACTTAGCAGCACACCCAGAAATAACTGGCCCTGTAACCTTGAGCAAGTTACTTAACCCCAATTGCTTAAAAAAAAAAGATGTAGTTTCCTTCCTTATCTCTTTTAGTTAAATATTTTTTTTTCTTTGCTTTTGCTTTGTCTAAGATCAGGATTGCTACCCCTGCTTTTTTATTTTAGTTTATTTTTTTGCTTCCCCTGGTGAAGCATAATATATTTTGCTTTAGCCTTTTACCTTTATTCTGTGTGCATCTCTCTGCTTCCAATGTATTTCTTATAAGCAACATATTGTTGGAATCTGGTTTTAAATCCCCTTAGCTATCTGTTTCTATTTTATGGGAGAGTTAATTTCATTCACATTCATACTTATGATCACTAACTGTGTATTTCTGTATTTCCCTATTTTTCTCCCTGTTTGTACTTTTCTTTCTTGTTTCACCCTGTGCCTCTTCACCAGTGTTTTGCTTCTGACCACCACCTCCCTCAGTTTGCCCTTCTATGTACCATTTATTTTAAGAGTGAGACAATTAATTTACTCAATACCACCCATTTTAGAGTTAATGATAAGGCGTTCAAGAAACAAATCTTGCTTTTAGACTTTATATCAATTATGAAAAAAGTCTTTGATTGACGCTTAATGAATTGAAATAAACCTAAGTTAGACATGAACCCATTGGTTAAAGTATTTCATGATGCTCTCTTAGTACTACATAAAAGCATCCAGTTAGTTGGAATTCTAGAGAGAAGTTTTTATTCTAGGAATTATGAAGAGAGTATTGGATTGTACACTTGAAGAGAAATTGAATGTTGGGTTATGTTTAAGAGGGAATTCACAGTGGGAAGCTTTTTTGTGCATCTAGGTAAATCTCCTTCTTCCCTAGTTTTGACCAGGGAAGGATCTTGTGAGCTTTTAGGGTCTGGAGGATTTCAGACTCCTCATCTTCTCATCAGGACCCTCCACTCCTTCCCTCCCATAAACACTTCTCAGGTCAGTAGGTTCTGTGTACATGATCCACATCAATAGCCAAGGATGGCCTGGATATTGGTTTCACTGGGCATAAGGAATTTCTTCATCCCCTCTTCCCTGGTGTGAATACTTGTAAGAGAGTGTGTCAAAAGACTTTTGGAGGGGATATTTTGGAAGCACCAATTGTTATTATCCTATCACCTTAGGAAATATCCTTTTAAGGTTAGCTGGCTAAATAATTCTCAACTAATAATCTTAAAGGAAGCACACTAAGAGGAGCTGGAGCCAATGACCTAGAAAATCACCCCTGACATCTCAGGGAACCTAGAACCCTTAAAAGAATGTGTAACCAAATTACATTAACGTTGCTCATTGGTGGGATGAGGAACATCAGAGCTTACATAGATTATATCTTCATATTATAAAACTTTTAGCTTGATTAACCAAATTCAAAAACTTGGTCCCAGAGTTAGGAAGATCTGTATTCAGTCCTGGACTCTGATACATATTAACTTTATCACTTTAACTAATTCACTTAAGATCATGCTGCTTCAAACAACTTTCCAAGACTATATGTTTTAGGGAAAAACTGTATATGTTTTCGTAGAGGGAGATTCTTCAACAGTATTCTCTGTAAAAGAGGTGGAAAATTTGCCTCCCTATATAAAGCTTCCAAGTACAGTTCAAGTTAGACTAAATGATAATTGGGGAATATTGAAAAATAAATTAAAATACAATCTGCCATAGATAATTCTAGTTTGTTGTTTCCTAAGTCAATGTGCAACAGAGAGAGATCAATTTTTATTTGAATTTGACTTGTCTATTATATACCAATGAAAGCATAGTTATCTTAAAAATGGAAACAAATTCAACACTAATATAATATATCAATTTGTAACTATTGGTGCTCTGACTTCACTTCATCTCATTCACATAACATACATCACTGTAAAAAAAAAGTAGTCAGTAATATTACTAATCAACATTATATTTTCATTGTTTCTGTGTTATTGTCTTCTAGCAGGCCACCTTTACAAGATAATAGCCTTGAAGAACATTGAATATTTCTAATAAAATAAAACAAATCACTGAACATTGTTTATTTCTGTTTATTTTTTGTCTTATCTGAACACCTACTGCAGCATCTTCAAAGTCATTAAGAAGAGAGAATCCTTCCTACACTTGAATATCCTTCATGTGCAGTACACTCTAGAGGAAGAAATTAATGGTTATATTACCAAACCCTGATTCTCTCATCACCTCAGGAAAACAGGTTTGAAGGTCGCTGTGCAAGGAATCACTATGATCAGAGATCCTGACTTCTGCATGGAATGAATACCTGGTCATTATTAGAATATCCCGAAAGAAGCATCTGATTCTTATGTTTGTATGTTCAAAAACATATATCTCCATCATTTTATTCTGAATTTAGTACAGCTTAAAATTTCTAAATTGAGAGTATAGTCTGCCAAATGGATACAGCAATGAATCAGGGAGCTATGTTTCTAATCTCAACTAAGGCACAGATTTAACTTTTTGAATGCCAACATAATAAGAGCTCAATTTATGCATCAATAAAGTAGACCTTGGGACAACTACTTAAGCATTCTGAAACTCAGAGTTCCTACCTACAAAAAGCATTATGATAGAGTTGGATAGAGTATTGATTTGGAGTTAAGACCTGGGTTCTTATATGGGGTCAATGCCTGGCACATAGTAAGCCATTTCTTATCTGTGACTTTTTCTTTACTCACACAATCAAAAACCTGGTGCAAGCCTTCATTTCCTATGCATGGACTATTGCAATAACTTTCTGCATGGTCTCCCTGCCTTACTCCAAACCCATCCTCCATTCTAATATCAAAAGTGATCTTTATAATGCTGAGGTCACATGACCATATTATTTTCCAGCTCAGTAAATAGCATTGGATCTCTTATTTTTAGGAACAAATATAAAAACCTTTGCATGGCTTTTCAAACCCCTCACAACCTCTTCCCTTCCTGCCTTCCTGATCTTACACTTTATGTCCCTCTGCATTTCCGTAATCTCATTGCTTTCCCCCCTGCATGATACTCCAACTCCTGAATCCAAGCATTTCCATTTGCTATCTCTCATACTTGGAATATACTCCCTTTTCACCTTGGCCTTCACCTTCATCTGACCTTCCTAATGACTGAACTGAAATCTTAACTTTTGCAAGGGTTCTTTCCAAACTCATAGCTTGTTTTTCTTTGTTTATCCTGCTTATATCTTCAATAGACACGGTTATTTACCTGTCTCTGTCATTTAAGTAAGGGCTCCTTTAGACCAGAGATTATATTTTTTCTGTCTATTTTCCTAGTAATTAGATTACAAATAGTAAACACTTAATAAATGCTATATGTTGACAGAACATGTCAATATCAGTGTACCTGTATGTGTATGGTCAATACACATATATGTACACCCATATAAATAAATTTATGTAAACAGATAAGTATGTTTACACATATGTAGGGTGTTTGTATGTAGTATAGGTGAAATAAATTCTCCTAAAGTTGGGGAAGCCTTATTAGATCATACTTATGCCTGTATATTACATATATTATACATGCATATATATGTATATTATGAGTATATTACACATATTGTATATGTATATTATATATACATATATTACATACTTGGATATCCATACATACATGTGTATGCATATGTTCATATACAAACACACACACACACATATATATATACATGTATGCACACACAACTACTTTCCTAAGCAACACCTATGTATTGCATATATGTGTGTGCGTCTTTGAATGCATTAAGGCTCACAAAGTTCCTGATAAAAACTACCTCATTACAGTTGCACAAAACCTCTTGGAGTTAGGTTATTATTCTCATTTTGCAGATGAGGAAACACAAGGCATGAGAACATTAGTGACTTGCCCTGGTCACATAGGCATATCTGATTTTGCTAGACTGAAGCATGGGTGAAGGGAAGTAATAAGTAAGGGTGGAAATTTGGGTTGGAGACCATTAGGGAGAGTATTAAAAAGGTAACTCAAGTTTATATTTTATTCTTATAGAGATTATTAAGCTTCTTGAGCAGGGGAATGACATGATCATACCTATGCTTTAGAAATATCACCTCAACAGTCATATGGAGGATGGATTGAAGAAGGGAGATGAGGTAGGGACACCGATAGGAAGGCCATTGTAATACTCTTAAGCAAAGAATGATGATGGCCTGAACTGAAGTGGTATACATGTCAATGAAGAGGAGAGAATGATTATGGAAGTCATTTTGGGAATCTAATTGGCAAGAATTGACAAATTATTTTATATGGACAATGAGGGAGAAGGAAGAGTTGCTATAATTTTCTGATTGTTTTTTTTTTTACTGAAGCTTTTTCTAAGTCCTATCAGAAATTTATCAGTTCACATGGCCTAGCCCACCCATTCCCACAAGTAACTCTTTATTCAGCTCACAATGAATAGTTTCCTTAAGGGCATAGAGGAGGAGGAGTGAGGGGACAAGGATTTATTAAATACCTAAGATATGCCCAACATCATGCTAATCATTTTACCAATATGTCCTTTCATAATAAGCTTATTCAAATGCATAATAATGGGGAAAAGTAAACTTCTGCATCAGAAATCAGAAGAGATGAATTTTACTTTCAGCTATACTGCTAAATGATGAAATATCTGCCAAGTCCTTTAGCCTATCTGAGATGCAGTTCCCCAATTATGATGTTAGACTGCTGATACTTTTCTATTAGAAATTTGATAACCATATACAGTAGGTACTTAGTCAATCTTGCTTGTATGGAAGAGCTTCTGGTCACACGTGAATCTGTGTTCTGCTTCACCCTCAGCTTGTCTTTTCATACTTAAATTCCTGTCCTAAAGATTTTAGTAAAACACTCACAATGGTTTCAGTATAAAGCCTGTAGATGTTGAAGCAGGGTAGCCAGGGAGGTAATACTGTCTTGTTCTCACTTAATTGGAGGTGATTGCACTATGACCCTGTTTCAAAGAAGGTAAAAGACTAAGGTCTGTATCTGAAATACACTACCAAATAGACCACTGATCCACTGATTCTTTCTCCTCCTCCCCATATTTTTTGTACAGTTGTGAAAAAGATGAATCAGTCATGGACTGATTGATTTGGCCACATCAATAGACAGTCAAGAATGTCCTCTGAGGTTTCTTCCAAATCCATGTTTCTGCCCTTAAAACTGGGATAGCACTTCTTTCTAGGGAAAAGAAAACAAGAAAACAGAAGTTGAATCATAATTGCCCTTTTGGTTCTGGAGAAGACCTTGACAAAAAACTTAAATATTAATGAAGAATTATCAATCAGATTATGGGAGTGAAAATATATATATTTGTTAATCTTATAAAATCATGAGACTATTCTCCTTATCCCCTTTTTGATGCTTACTTACATGTAGGAAAGATTTTATTTTTCAGTACAAAGCCTAAGACAATAATATTAGTTTTCAATAGAGGCCAGTTCATCAAAGGATTTCTCTCTCTTTTTTTTTTCAGTGAACTGTCTGGCATTCTCAGCATGCAGAAGGAATGATTGTTTTGGAGGAAAGTCAGTAATGCAATATAGATCTTTTTATAACCTCATAAAAAATCTTGTGGAAAATAACATTGAGGAGAAAAACTCTGTAAATAATTGAAATGTACAATAGAGTAGGGAGGGCTTTTTGACCATCCTCCCCTTGACAGACTTGCTTTTATTCTATTCATGAAGTGACCTTCAAGAACCAGCATCATTTTGCTGTGATTAATTGGTTTATACTACACCAGGTAATACAAAGAACTTCATTCATAATCAGAGGGGCTCTGTACATGAGGGTCTGCCATATTCATAATGGAAATCAACTATATGTACTTGCCATTCCTCTCACAAACTACCCCTTAGTAAACAGAATTGATATTTAAATTGGGTTCTATCTCACTACCAAAGTAATCTTAAGAAAAAATTTTAAACTTTGAAATCAGAGGTCATTAGTAACAATATTTTTTTTACTTATATGTGACTTTAGGCAAGGTTCTTTGTCTCTCTGAGTCAACAAACACTTTTTCAGTGCTTACTCTTATTTGCTGAGTGTTAGAGTTACAAAGAAAGGCAACAACACAGTCCCTTTTCTCAGGCAACTCAGATTTTAGTCTGTAAGACAATTTGCAAACAACTGTGCATACAAAAGATACATATATGATGTAGACAAGGGAGAGAAGGGATGAAGGAAGAAAGAAAAGAAGGAAGGAAGGGAAGAAGGGAGAGAGGGAAGAATAGAATAGAGGTTAAAAGGACATAGGAAGGGAAGAAGGAAAAAAAAAACATTTACTAAGGGCCTACCATGTGCCAGGCACTGGGCTAAACATTTTACATATATTATGTCTTCTGATCCTCTCAACAACTCTTCATGGTAGATACCATTAGTATTCCCCCCTTTTTTTAACAGCTGAGGAAAATGAGGCATACAGGTAAAATAATGAGGGTTCTACAACTTTAAGTGCCTGAGGCTAGATTTGATCTCAGATATTCCAGACACAAGGACCATACTTTATCTACTGCTCCCAGACCTTGCTGCTTCTAATGATTAAGGCATATAGTATAAATTGGAGGTAATCTTTGATTGAAGGCACTAGCAATGGGGAAGGAGACAGGACACAAGTAAAGGATTCTTGCCAAAGGTGGGATCTGAGCTAAATATTTAAGGAAGGCAGGGAAGCCAGGAGAGTGAGATGACAAGGCAAAACAGGAGATAGCCAGTGAGAACACATGATGTTCAGAAATGGAGTATGGTTTTTGAAGAACAACAAAAAAGCCAGCATTGTGATTGAAGGGAGTAAATTCTAAGATGACTGGAAAAGCAGGAAGATTTAGATTGTGAAGGGGTTTAAATGCCCAATAGATGATTTTATATTTGATCCTCGATATAATAGGGAGCCACTGGTATTTATTGAGTAGGGGGATTACATGGTCTGACTGGTACATTAAGGATGGCACTTTGGCAGCTGATTGGAGAATGGATTAGGGTTTGGGAGACTTGAAGCAAGAAGGTTCACCAGTTGGCAGTTACAAATTATCCAGTTCTGAGGTGATGTGGGCCTTCCCAGGGTGACTACAGGGTCAAAGGAGAAAAGGGAATATATATGAGAGATGTTTTAAGGTAGAACTCCTGAAAAATAAGAGACTTAGGTTACAAAATCTCTAAGATTTTCTCCAAGTCTAAAATTATAATCTTATGCATTGATCATTTCCAGAACCAATTCACTTCATAGTCCAAACTATGAATTATAGAAAATATGAGTTTGGCAACTCCTACTTCTCCCATTTTTTTACCCTTATCTTCTCTTTTGCATCTTTGGGCATTCACAGCTTTCAGACAGCTACGTAACAGAACATGGAAAACTACCAAACACAGTCTCTCTTACCACAAGTATTATTCATGTCCATCCCCTCCTTACTCAGAGCCTCCGAGAAGATGGAAATCAGTACTACTTAATCCCTCCATTTCTGCTATGACATTTGACAGCCCTCTGGGTCCACTCACCACATCTGTAGTTTTCTAGGCCATATGTGTAGCTTTCTTACCTGACCACCACTCCCCTTTATTTGTCATAACCCCCATCATCCTTACAATGAAAAATATTTAACTAAAGAAAGTGTTTTGTTTGTTTATTTTGGTCTTTCTGGTGCCTAGCACAACCCTGCCCCACCCCCAGGAGGAGAAAAAGCCCAATTTCTATAAGAAAATATTGTCTGAACCTGCCCCTGGAATAGTTCATTATTTTTTCTAGGTTTCCTTTTCCTGTTCACCTACTACTTCTTAGTGATTCCAGAAAAAAGATTAAGGAAGTCAGTCATATTTATCAGCTTCTCTGTGGCCTTAGGCACTTGTCAAAAATCTTCAAAGGATTTCAGGGTATTTCTTTCATCTTGGTAGAATGTTATATCACATCTGTGGGTTAGGACTAATGCATATCTAAGACAAAAAAATATATTAAAAATTTAAAAATAAAACCAACCTTAACATCTCTAAAGAATTCATAGGATAAACATGACTTGTTGGTAGAGGGAATTCTTATTCAGGTAAATGTTGTACTGGATGACCTCTGAAACCCTTTTAATCTCTGAGCATATGTGATTCTAGGTTCCTCTCAGATTATGAAAAATGCTTAGAGATCATTATTTAGTTGGAGTGGCCTGGAATAATGAATGACTTTTGAGGTTGTACCCATTTGTATTTCTTTTCTTTTTCCTATGGGAAAAGCTTAACTCAAGGACTAAGGGATTGTGTGTGTGTTTGCTTGTGCGTGTGTGCATGCACGTGTTTGTGTGTGTGTTGGAGGAGGAGTTTCAGTATTCTGTTCTTAGACTTGTGTTATATCAGAATTTTTACTCTTAAACATATTTGGGTGGTGTCCCATAAGCTAATCTTAAAGTCCTGAAGGCTAATACCTTCTGAAAGAATAAAGGAATGAGTAGCAGCATATTTATTGAGCATTTGTTTCATGCCAATCCGTTAGCTAAACCTTGAGGATGCAGATATGAAAGCAAAGCTCCTAGGGGACTTTATATTATAATAGAAGAAGACAACAAATTCCTGAGGGTGATGACCGGGGAGAGACAATTGTTGTGGATATAGGGATGCTGAGTGATTGTTAAGAGAGTAGATCCCACTCAGGGACAATGACAGAATTAATTTGACCATGTTTCCAGAAAGAGGAGGGGATGGGGTCTAAGGAAGATACAACCATAAGTTGTTGTCATTGTTGTTTAATTAGAAAGTTGAATTAGTAAGTTCTGTTGAGGTTAGAGTTGGGAGATTTGGTTCAGATTTGAAAGAAATTCACTTAGACCCTCTCTTTATCCAATGGGAGCTTTACTGATGCAAAAGCATATGGACTTGAGATTTAGCAAGGAGTTAAACAAAGACCTCGATATAGGAAAAGAACCAGACTTATATAGACAGAAAGATATACAGTCTGTAGGATGATTTTAGGGTTTCTTATGGGGGTTGGAGATTTAGAGACAGGATACATCTTGCAAGATAAGGACACTGGATGAGCATGATGAATGACTCAAATATGGGAAACAAGGAAATCCTATGACACAGCTTCAGGGGAGGGGGACATACAAGGAATTTTGTGGTTCAGGATAAGGGGATGTTTTGTGGTATTTCAAGATAAGGGGAGGAGACTGAGAAAGAGCAACTCAACCCTTAGGGCACTTTTGTATCTCCTTCACTTCTACTCTCAAGACTGTCTAGACAGTGGGCAGGGCATTATAGTAATATGATGAAAACGTAAAATGTAAAGTTTGAAATGCAAATACCTCGTCACCATTTGGTATCTTTCTCATAGGTCGTGATCCATCTTGATCATTACCCATCTTTTTCCTCTCAAATCTTTAATAACATAATTCTTTAACATCTTTCCATACTTTCTTCAATATGGAAATGTTCTGTTGCTTGAACTCTCATATTTTGACTCGAGTCATTATGTTCATTATCTATCTATCTATCTATCTATCTATCTATCTATCTATCTATCTATCTATCTATCTATCTACCTATCTATGTCTATCTGCTGTCTGTCTATCTATCTACTATCATCATTTTCATGATCTTCTGCAAAGCAGCAATTTCCAGTCTTTTTTCTTCACTAATTAATCACCTCCCTTCTAAACCCTTCTGTATCACTTTCCTTTTCTTATCTTTAATGCTTATCCTAGGCAATACCATTGACTAGCAGGGCCTAATCTGCTATATCAGTTTCGTTATTTGTCCCTCTGGGTATGAGGAAGAAGACTGATGAAGACACCAAGGGAGTGATACCTATATTTGCTTGTGAGTTGGATTTAAGTGAGGCAGAGTTGCCCAAAGTCACAAAGCTCATTCTCTCTTATAAAGTCATTGAAGTCCAGTGGCAAGAACAAAATCGAATGATTATTGATAGTGATGACTAGGGGTTCAGTCAATGACCTTGGTGTCTTTGATGGCTAAGCTTTAAGCATTCCACAATGTTTGCCTCAAGGGCCTTCATGACATTTGGAACAAATTGCTCTAAGATAGTTTTACCCGGCTGTGGTCCCTGGACACACTATAGCTTCTTGGTGCCACAGGTGAGAGTTGGACGATAAACGTAAACCAAAAATGTGTTAGCAGCTCTGGAAAGGGCTTTACAAGTCCTCCTACCAGAGGCGATAGTCCTTCTTGAATGCTTCATACATCCTCATATCAGTGTAGTTGATTTACCAATCATCATCTCTAATTCTGATCTTTCTTCTCAATAGTCTCTAGCTACCCTGAAAGCATCTCCATTTGGATATATCACTGGCTTTTATAATTCAACATTTACAAAAGCTAGCTCATTTTCTTCATTCCCAAACTTGCTTCTTCTTCATCATTCACTCTTTTTTGGTTAATTTTTTTTCTATTACTGACATCTACTCAATTTTCTATACTTATGTTTTAATTATTATTATTTATTATGATTGTTGTTTTCATTTATTATTATAGATAATATTAATATTGATTCTTTCCTTTGTCTCTCATCTCATATCCAAACTTCAATTGTAGCATATCACATTTGTCACTTTTTTTGGACTGTTATTATTCTAATGGGGTCTGACAACACCACCTGCATGAACATTTCTTCCCCCTCAATCCAGTCAATTTTTTATTGCATTAGAAGAACAAAATCATATATGTATATATGAAAAAAATATATGTATATATGACACATACACATATACACATATATGTAAATATAATACACACATATACACATACATGTGCCATTCTTTTGTGCAAAAATGTTCAGTTGCCTTTGGAACAAAGTTTAAAGCTTTTGTCTCACATTCAAATCCCTCCAAAAGCTAATATCATCTTACTTTTCTAAATTTATTTCATATAACTGCTCTCAGTGAATTCCATGACGAACAACTTGAAGTCTTCTGAATGTATCATGCACTTTATACTCTCCATACCTTTTTGCTCACTGTTCCTCATATATTAAATGTCCTCCTTTCTCTTATGTTTATCCATTTTCTAAGGTTCAATTTAAATACCATTTCCACCACTAAAAATTTCCTGATTTTCTTGATAGATAATAATTTTAATCTCCTGACATAGACATTTATCCTGTAACTCTAGTTTATAATATTCTTTGTTATATTCTCTATCTTATTCTCTTCCTAAACTTTAGACTATTATAAGATTAGGAAAATTTTTTCCTAAACTTTATCCCCTCAAATCTAGTACAATGGTGTGCATAGTTAGCACTTATAAATATTTGTTTCATTATTCTTTTACAAATAAACAGAATTAAGTTTGTTTCCTAATATTTAGTTACTCGACATCTCATCCTCAAATTTGTCTAGTTACTGAAGTTATTTCTGAGAAATTGTTCACTTTTATTTCTTCAAGTCTCTACTTTCTGCATCCATAAATCTTGAAGAATGTTGAAAGAGAAAGGAAATGATGGCCGTTACACGACAACATTGTAAAACCCCCATTGTCAGGTATTTTTTTCCCCCAATCAGAAGTGAGTAGTTTTCTTCTCTCAATGGACAGAACTTCCATATTTTCATCAGACATATTTTCCCCTCAGATTTATGTTCTATCTTTATATTTATCCATTAAATTTTGAATTATAGCAACCCTTCAACTTTAATGATCTATTTTTTAGGGGGAATTACCTTTTTCTTATTAAGAAAACCAAACTTTCTAGAATATAATTTTGAAAATAATCTATTCACACATCATAAAATTTTAAATTGGACATGTAATTTCTACATCTGCATAGAGGCATCATAGAGTAGAGGATAGTGAGCTTGTTTCAATTCAGGAACCTAAACTGAAGTCCCATGTCAGATCTATATTGGTTATGTGACTCTTGTATTGTTGTATCATTGAAGCCTCTAAGTTCTCCAGGGAACTCTATATAACACTTAAGCTGAAGAAAACTTTTTGATCTGCATTGTAGAGGTAGCAGCCTCTTCCTGTAGTTTACTATCCTAAAGTAATCATAGTTATAATCTTTATTCTTATAGGGTATTGATCAGGAGATCTTACCCATCACCACACAGATCAATTTGATGAGGTACCTAATCAACTTAATAGTTTTTCAGGGAATTGACCTATCCTTGGAGGCATCTGAGAGCCCCCATGGAGGGTATGGACATGTCCCCACTGGTATCTTGATGAGAAGATGGGGAACTCTTTATTGCTTTTGAATAGCTGAATCTGGTTCCCAGATAGTTTAATAGTTGGTATTCAGGATAGTGGATTCTTTTATTAGAGTCACACTTTTGACAGACATATAAAGGGGAACAGCCCACTCTCTGTTTTTCCCACTTTTTTTTATTTACTCACTTTCCTTTTTTTTATTTATCATATAGTAGAGTGGGCCTAGTTATGGGGAAAGAGAGGTCTGGGCTTGCACATAGTATCTCCTCCCAAGAAATGACAATGGCTTCCATAAGCAGGAGAAAATGGAAGTGTATATATATTTATATATTTACAATTTAAATACAGTTTTCTATGCACTAGACAGAGATTCCTGAGAGAATTTTTTCACATTCTAGGAAAAGATTACAGATTTCCTGCGGAAGCATGTGATAGAAACATTTGCATAGTCAAGTGACCAAAGATGGTAGTTCATGAAAATCCTGTATAAAGAAAGAGGGTTTTGAGTTCTTAAGTAGTGTGATCCTAGAATTTAGCCATTTGGTCAAAGAAGGCAGATTTATTGTTAGGATTAATCCAGAGGGGTTGGTCCTGAGAATCCCAGTTAAAGAGACAGTAATGATAATAATAATAATAATGATGTGATAACAATAACCAATGATAATTAATATAGGCCCTTGAGGTTTTCAAAGTTCTTCAAATAGACCTCATTTGATCCAAACAACATACCTGTGAAGTAAGTGCTGTCATTACCTTAATTTATGGGTAAAGAAAGTGAAGCTGAGAGGATAAATGATTTTCCCAGTTACTCAGCTAGTAAATGGCTTAAACAGGATTTTAATGTAAGTATTCCCATAATCCAGTCTCTTCTAGGGAGAGGATGGGATTGTTTCACAATGAAGTTTGCTAAAAAAAAAAAAGATGGAAGTTTATTTTTATAGTCTCTAGGACAAGAGAATATGCAAAAGGAAAGTTGAGGAAATGAAAGACTTGAACATTTCCATCCTCCCTCAAAACACCTTGCTCACACAGAATTGTAGTAAGCTTTCTCAGGCTATAGGGCTCAAATGGATAGCAGTTTGACTTATTTAAGAGTACCAAGGCATGATTGTTCTCATCAGTTCTCTTTTGGATTATTGTGTTCAGTTCTGAGCACCACAGTTTGAGACAGATTGATTAAGTTCAAAAGTATTCAGGAACAGGATAGTGAAGGACCTTAAGTCTGTCATGTCAGAATCAGTTGAAGAATAAAGAGCTGACCTATGAATCAGGAAAGAAGACTTCAGGCACATGATACCTATCTTGAAATATCAGGATAGCTATCATGTGGAAGAGCATATTGGCTTGTTTCATTTGTCCTCAGTGGGTAGAAGGAGGAATAATGTGTATGACTCTAGAGTGGACAACTTAGGCTTGATGTCTAACAGTTTGAGCTGCCAAAAAGTAGAATGGATTGCCTTAAGAAGAGGTGGTTTCCAACCACTCACATGTCTTCAAGCAAAGCTTGGATAACTTATCAACTATGTCAGAGTGCTGATTCCTTTTGTGTATACCTTGTATCTGATGCTCATTGCAATCTCTTCCAAATCTGATAATCTTTGATTATATTTCACTGGAGCTCATGTTATTTCTTTAAAAACCCATTTATGAACTCTCATGAATCTTAACTCTCTTCTGCATTTTCCATGAGATGAGATAAGTGCTTTACCATACCTAATAACCTTAATTATCTTAAGATCTCAAATGGAAAATGGATTACCTTCATTTGAGAGAATCAAAGACAATGACAGAAATTTTATTTCAGGGCTTTCCTGGAGTAACTCTGGCCTCCAGGACTGGCCTAACACTTGACACAAGTGATGGTGGTGGTGGTGGGGGTAGTAGTAAGGAAAAGTGAGCATGAAGTCATGGACTATATATTTTATTAGAATTCCCTATGCATTGTTTCCAGAATTTTCCATTCTTTGTGCCAAGATCTCACCCCCTAATATATGTTTAAAAAAAGTTGGGTGGAATATTTCAGAACTTAGAATTTGCCAGTGAAAGAAAAGAACATTCCTACCAAATTATCAGGTATTTTAGCTGTAACCAAGTTGTTAGTTATAGGGAAGATTATTTCCTTTTCTATTGCACATAGGTATAACTCTTAATGTTACTGGGTTTTCCAGTGTTCCTACTCCAAGAAGTGAGAATTTTGACTCACACATGTCTCTTGTCATTTTTTCTTCAAACTGTCATTTACATGAGCTTATTTAGGAAAGTGCAAATGAGTTGTAATTTGACTGATAGAAATGTATATTTCTCTAGAAATCATGCTATGAAAGAAAGACATTTAGAGAGAAAATTATTCACCTAACATAAATAATAATTCTAGACAGTTATATTTAAACATGGGGGAGTATAGGGGCAGCCAGGTAGCACAGTGAGTGAGAGCACCAGCTCCAGTGTCGAGATGACCTGGGGATTGAATCCGGGCTCCGACACTTAGCACCCACCCAGAAACACCTGGCCGTGTGACCCTGAGTAAGTTACTTAACCCCAATTGCTTAGGGGTGGCCAGGTGGCTCAGCAAGTAAGAGCACTGGCTCCAGTGTCGGGATGACCTGGGGATCAAATCTGGGCTCAGATATTTAACACCACACCCAGAAATAACTGGCCATGTAACCTTGAGCAAGTTACTTAACCCTGATTGCTTTAAAAAAAATGATCCTAAAATGAAAATTCCAGGAATATTATAGCCAAATTCCAGAGTTCCCAGGTCAAGGAGAAAATATGTCAAGCAGCCAAAAATTACCAGTTCAAGAACTGTGTGCCAGAGTCAGGGTAACACAAGATTTAGTAATTTCTACATTAAAGGATCAGAGATCTTAGAATATGATATTCTGGAAGGCAAAGGGGTTGGGACTACAACCAAGAGTCATCTACGCAGCAAAACTGAGTATAATCTTTCACAGTAAAAGTGGAAATTCAATGAAATAGAAGTTTTTCAAGCATTCTTGATTAAAAAAAACAAAGCTAAATATAAATTTTGACTTTCAAATACAAAACTCAAGAGAAATATAAAAAGGAAAACAGGAAAGGGAAATCATCAGGGACTTAATAATGTTGAACTATTTATATTTCTTCAGGGGAAGACAATACTTGTTACTCATAAATAGTTTCTTGGGGGTAGCTAGGTGGCTCAGTGAGTAGAGCACCAGCCCTGGAGTCAGGAGGATATGGGTTTGGATCCAACTTCAGATATGTGACACAAAAAACTGCCATGTGACCTTGGGCCAGTCACTTAACCCCAACTGCCCTAACCTCCCTCCTACAAAAAGGAAAAAGTAAAAAGAACTTTATCATTATTAGCACAGATAGAGGAAGTATATATTGACAGAGATCACAGGTGTGGGTTGATTGTGAAGTGATGATATCTAAAAAAAGTAAAATTAAAAAGTGATAGAGGAATACAATGGAAGAAAGGACAAGGGAGAGGTAAAATGGGGTAAATTATGGCACATAAGTGAGGCAAAAAAAAACTTTTACAGTGGTGGGGGAGAGGGAGGGAGGTGAGGAAGAGTGAGTAAACCTTACTCTCATCAGAATTGGCTCAAAGATGAAATAACATGCACAGTCAGTTGGGTATATATATTATCCTACAAGAAATTGGGATGAGAAGGGGCTAATAGAAAGAGGGGGTGCTAGAAAGGAGGGCAGATTGAGTAAGGGTCATCAATCAGAAGCAAAACCCTTTTTAAGAGGGACAGCATGAAAAGAGAGAATAGAATAAATGGGGGGATAGGATATAAGGAAATAGCAATAGTAACTGAAAAAAATGAACCCAGTGTCTCTAATAAAATTCATTTCTTACACATATAGAGAATTGATTAAAGTTTGTCAAAATTATAACCAATCCTAAAATTATGATGAAAAGATGTGAAAAGTTTTCAGATGAAGTAATCAAAGCTATCCATAGCCATATGAAAAAAATAACTGTTCTCAATTATTGCTTGGAGAAATACAAATTAAAACAATTTTGAGGTTTCTCATACCTAATTGGATTGGCTAAAAGGATAGAAAAGGAAAATGACCAATGGTGGAGGCAATGTGGGGAAAAATGAGGCATTGATGCACTGTTTGTGGAGTTCTGGACTGATTCAACCATTCTGCAGAAAAATTTGGAACTTGTAGCAGCAAGCACCCCAAGTGTCCTCAGGGTTTGCTGCCAACACAGGTTCTTGGATCTGCTTTGTCAAAGGAAAGCAACTCAAAATGGGTTAACAAGCTTACTTTAATCAGTCAAACATATATTGTTTACCTTGTTCAGGGGAAAAAGGTCGGCACCCCGAACTTCAAAGTATACAGGCAGAATTATCAAGACAGAAACAGATCAAGTAGACAGTTTTTCAAACTGTCCAACCATTATATCCATACCAAATCAACATCTGGGTTTTTCAAAGCCGGGGGGCTCTGGACAATGGCTTCCCATAATCCATATCAAATCACAGAACACTTCTCAAAGTGAGCCCCAAAACAAAGCCTCACATCAGGGCTTTTATAGTCTTCTCCTGTATCAGAGAATGTAATAACCTTATTGACCCACTGGCCAATCAAAAAGTATCTACTGAAAAACAAGCCTCCCACCCCAGGCTCCAGGTACACTTTAGCCTAGGAGCAGGAAAGATCTTCAAATTTACATTCCCATTACAGAACTATACCCAAAAGCCTATAACAGCATACATACCTTTTGACCTAGCAATACCACTTCTAGGTCTTTATCCCCAAACAGATAAAAAAAAAAGAGGAAAAGGAAAAGTACAAAATATCTATAGTAGCTCTTTTTTTGTGTCAAAGAATTTGAAATAGAAGGTATGCGCATCAATTGGGGAGTGGCTGAACAAGATGTGGTATGTGATTATAGTGGAATACTAATGTGTGATAATGATGAGTAGGATGCTCCCAGAAAAATTGGGCAAGACTTATATGAGCTGATACAAAGTGAAATGTCCTGTGTACAGAATAATAGCAATATTGTAAGATGATCAACTGTGAATGACTTAGCTATTCTGAGAAATAAGAGGACTCTGAAAGATATGATGAAAAATGCAATCCATTCCCAGAGAAAAAAATTGATGATGATTGAATACACGTAGGAGCATAATTTTTTAAACTTTATTTTTCTTGAGGTTTTTTTGTCTATTTTTTTTCTTTCACAACATGACTATTCTGGAAATGTATTTCCTAACACACATGTGTAACCTATATTGAATTACTTGCATAATGAGGGGAATCTGTGAGGATGTAGAAATGGAAAAGAAAATTTCAACTCAAAGTTTTAAAAACGAATGTTAAAATTGTTTTGGCATGTTAAATGGGAAAAATACTAAATACTTGTTTTTAAAAGGATTGAATAAATTGTGGCACATGAATGTGATATAATATTAGTATGATATAAGAAAGGACAAGGGAGTGGTTGCAGAGAAACCTGGGAAGCACTTATATGAACCGATGCAGAAGAAAGTGGGCAGAAACAGGAGAACAATTTAGAAAATAACAATTGTAAAAATGAGTGATTTTAGATAATTTAAGAATTCTGATGGGTGCAATAAGCATCATGATTCCAGAGAACTCATAATGAAAAATGCTCCCCATATCCTAAGAGAGAGATGATGGATGTGGTGTAGAAAAACACAACCATTTTTGGACAAGGCCAATGTAGGAATTTGTTTTCCTTGGATATGTACACTTATTAGAAGTGTTTTGTTTTATTTTATTTTTTTTTTTGCACTATGGTGGTCTGGTAGGGTGGAAGAAAGAGAAAATAAATGTCAATCCATTGATTTAAAAAAAAGGTAAATGTCAGTAAGTGTTGTTATCTATCTAAACTGAGGTATCCCATGGTAGGACCTTTAATAGTAGTGGAATTTGAAGATCTTCTCTGCCCCTTGTATTTGAAATCAGACAGGTACTTAGCACCTTGTTCCAAGTACATGATTGTGTTAAATATTAAGACCCAGAACTGGTGAATCCCACAGTGGGATGGACTTGCTGATGTAACAGGAAGAGGCTGGAACAGGAAAGGGCTAGTACGTTATATAAAGAAAAGCCCAAGCTACAGAGCCAGAACTTCTGGGAGTATGCAGCATGAAGGCTGAGAAGCTAAGAATTGAGAAGAGAACTGAGAAGAACTGAGAAGAGGATTGAGAAGAACTGAGAAATGAGAAGAGTGAAGATTTCGAGAACAGAACTTGTGGTGGCAGAACTTCTTCTGAGAGATACTGAGAATTTCTGAGGGCCAGCCAGAGCTGCTAAGAACTTCTGAGAGCCAGATGGAACTGCTGGGAGTGAGAAATGAGAAGGAAGGAGAATGGGGCAGAAGTATGACTGTGGTGCCTGTGCTTTGTCTGTTTTGATGTTACTTTGTCTCAGATGTTGTTGGGTCTATATTAATTTCTCAGGCAGAAAGTGAATTGATAAGGATGCCGGCAATGCTAATGAATGATATTGTGGCTTTGTTAAGCTTTGTCTTCCCAGGAACAGAAACTGTGAAGGACTTGAGGTGGACCAGATATTGTGAGCTTCAATATGGAACAGGAGTGCACAAGAAGCTGGACAAAGAACTTTTGAACCCAGGTAGCAGTTGTATAGATTCAGTCAGGAGCTGCGACCATGGAAGAGGAACCATGGAAGCTGAGAGCCTGCCTTGAGTCAAAATGAAGACCTCTCCTTGGGTGTTTAATGCAAACTGAGAAAATCATGACTTATTGTAGGCTAGGAGTGGAGAACTCTGATCTTTATATTTAGATGATTGAGTTGAGGACTTCTCCAATTAAGAATAAAGAGACCTTTTTGATAGTAGAGATTAAGGCAATGTGAGCAAGGTGTAGAGAACTTTGACCTTTATACTTTATGTCAATTAAGGAGGCTTGCCTCCTTAAGGATGACTGAATTAAGGACTTAATAAATGGTTGTGTTACTAAATGAATGGTATCTTTTGCTTAAAACTATGTGACCACTATGGTGAAAATTATGTGGCCATTTTCGTGATAAGTTGTTATGCCAAAACATAGTGAATGCTGTACTGTGATTTTCTGTGAAAGTTTTGCCTTAGTTTGTTACTGAGTAAATACAGAGTTCACTATACTATGTAATCAGAATCTTGAAGCTGGTCACAACAGAAGTCCTCTGGAAAGCTGCTTGTTCTTGGCTTTACAGGACCAGATTCTGGAACACATGGTGGGTGCTGGTTTACATTATACTGCGTTAGGCTGAGAGAGACTTTAGAATTTAATAGAGATGGTAAGAGAAGAAAGGGACATTAGAAGATAGGTAAGAGAAAGTCAGAGCAAGGTGGAATCTTAAAAGATAGGTCAGAACTGAGAGTTACCTAAAAGAGAAAAAAATGAAGCTTTCAACTTGTGAAGAAGTTTTGGACATATAATATAGAATGTCAGAGTTAGGAAGGATATTGGAACATAGAATATAGAATGTCAGAGCTGGAAGGGTTTTCTGGGATAATGTCATCAAGTGGCTCTCAGGCTTTGGGTCATGGAGTTATGGCCAGGATCCCTCTGCAGAGGAAATACCCCTTGTAGATAGAAACTACCTCTCAGAACTGTGTGACTATTTTTCAATTATATGTAAATCCTTAATAATATATTTGATTAATGAATTATACATTCACTTAAAAGCAAAAAAAATTCATTTGAACTCAGGTCCTTTGATTATGTCTATTACTCTTTCTCTTTTACCATGTCACATCTAATAATTTCAAATATACTAGACTTATAATATTGGGGAAAATACAGAAATAAAAGGCAATGGGGTACAATAGTTAGGGGACAGTATTTGGAATCATAGGACTTGAGCTATAGTACTTCTGTTTTACTTAAATATACCGCCTTAGACAAATCTTTTCAGCTTTCTGAGTCTTGTTTCCTTCTTTTCCAAAACAAAGAGGTAAGAGTAGATTATATCTTTTCTAGCTATAATTCCATTTACTTCAGAGTGGGATAAACTAAAACTTCCTCATAATGCAGTCTATAGAACAATGTTGCATACAGAATGGAAGGGTGACTAAAATTACTGTTTCCATTCCCTTCCTTTTTGATTCATCTTTAATGATGCTGCCAAAATAAACTTCCTAATTCATTGCATGGATCACATGACTGCCCTGTTCCAAAATCTCTGGTGATTCCTTATTGACAATAAGATAAAATACATACCCTTAAACTGACATTGAAGAACCTCAAAGGTCTCTCTCCAGACTACCTAAATATAACTTTAACTTAAAAGCAAATAAACTTACCTGGTTTTAATCTTGTTTATTTTTTTTACCGATTTTTTTATCTTTTAATAAATGTAAAAATCTTCCTCTTCCTCCTATCTTCTCCCTCAGATCTCCCTCAAACCATTGAGGAAAATGCAAAAACAACCACAAAAACACCTAAGCCATTCCCTGTTAAAAACAAGTATAATGAAAGAAAACAAACTCCCCCATTGACCATGCCAGAAATAAGAAAATAGGCCTCAATCTGCACTCTTAGCCTTTAACTTCTCTGTCAGAAGAGTAAGCATTTCATCATGAGTCTTCTGGAATAATGGTTGATCATTGCTTCAATCAAAAGTCTAAAGTCATTTGAAGAAGTTTCTCAAACACTGCTATTGTATACACTACTTGCCTGTTTCTCCTCATTTTACTTTTTATTAGTTTAAACAAGTCTTTTTATTTTCTCTGAAATAGTCACCTTTGTATTTTATTATAGCACAATCACTTTCCCTTGAATTCATATGCCATAATTTATTCAGTCTTTCCCTAGTTGATTGGCTGCCTTCAGTTTCCAATTCTTTACCACCACAAAAAGAGTTTCTATAAATATTTTTGTACATACATCATTTTTACCTTCTTTTAACTTTTTGAGGACTAGTCCTAATATTATTATCTCTGGGTGAAATGATATGCACAATTTAATAATTTTTGAGCATAGTTTCAAATTGCTTTTCAAAATGGCTTAATTAGTTCATAGTTATATTGCCTGCGCATTAATGTACCTGTTTTCTCACTTCCCATTCAGAATTTATCATTTTTCTTTTTTTTTTTCAAATTTTCAAACTGAAGGTTGTCAGGTGAAGCTACATGGTTTTAATTTGCATTTCTATAATTTCAGATTTTTTTCATATGATTATTTATCCTTTCTACCAAACCTTATTTCACTCTTCTCCCTTCCCTGTGCTGTATTTTCTAATGAAAGTATCCCTAGAATTTATACCCTCTACTATTTCTGTGCATTCTTAGAGACAATCACCATTCCTAGGATACTCTTCATGACTAAAACTGCTATCTATGGGTATGGGAGTGTACTTTGCTTCAGAATTCTCAATTGAAGGAGTTCAATGTTATCTGTCTTTTTGTTTTCCTCATCTAAATCACATCAGGACAGGTATTATGTTCTTATCAACCTTTAATTCTCCTCCCGAACCTGTTATAGTATTCGGTAAATAGAAAATGTTTAATAAATACTTGTTGAATCATTCAATTAAATTAGGAACTCTGTTATCTTATAATACTATTCACAGACTCCCAGAATTGCTAAGATCATGAAATTAGAGTTAAGAGGTAAATGAGGCAAGATCTAAAAGAGTGGATTGGCATGGTGTGCTTGAGTAGGAAAAAACAGGAATTTTTTTTGATGAAAAAGATGTGGTAGAATAGAAGGAGTTTTACAGAATTTTTATTTAGCAGTGAATGTCTACTGGAGATTAAATAGCATAAATTTGTAGTAGACAAAACTAGCATGAATTACAATTCCATTAGGCATAAAGTGAAAGAAAGAAAGCAGATGATGGGAGTAATCTAGTAATTTTTCTGCATATGGTTGAAATCTACTTCCCAGGATTGTCAGAACAATTCACTGCTCCACCCACAATACATTAGTATGTTAATGTTTGCTCTGTCCCCCCAACATTTTTCATTTTTCTCTTTTGTCATCTTTACCATTTTAATTGTTGTAAGATCTAAACTGAGGTATTTTCTTTTAAAATTTTAGTCTTTTAGGACTTTTATATGATTATTGACTTAGGTTTCTTTGATAACTTCTTGTTTTTGGTCTTTGACCATCTATGTATTAAGGAATAACTCAGTCTTATAAAATTGAATCAGTTCCTCAAGTATCCTTGCTATAAAATCTCTATTATAGAAATTAACTGAATTTTTCCATGTTATTTTGCTTCTCTTGTAATTTGAGTTGTATTAGATTTACTCAAAGGGGGAAAAACAACTTCAATTTTATATAGATAAATTTCTTGATTTTATCTTTTTCCATGCTGTCATTCTTTTAGTCATTAGTATATTAATACCAGATTTCAAACTATACTTCAAAGTAGTAATTTGTTTATTTTTATACTTTTTAAAATTCTTTCTATTACTAGTTTAGTGATTAACTTTTTATCTATCCATAGATATGAAAGGTATTTTTTCACCCTTCTCTAATTTGGTTATGATGTCAACTTTCATGTCTAGGCCAATTGGAGTTTTCTTTGGTAAACGTTGTGAGATATTAGTCCATGCCCAATTTCTGCCAAGGTGATATCAGCTTTTTCCAGAAGTTTTATCAAATAGCATAAATTGGGTCTTTGGATTTATCAAATACTGTATCACCTTGTTTGCTTGTATCTGTAGCTGTTGTACTTAATTTATTTCACTGATTGATTTCATTATTTTTAACTAAGATCAAGGGCAACTAGGTGACACAGTGAAGAGATTAAATAGATTAGGCTGGGTCTGGACTCAGGAAGATTGAGTTCAAATCCAGCCTCAGATACTTTCTAATCATGTGACCCTGGACAAGTCACTTAATACGATTTGCCTCCATTTCCTCATCTACAAAATGAGTTTGAGAAGGACATAGAAAACCACTTTGGTATCTTACCATGAAAACTCCAAATGGAGTCACAAAGAGTTTGACATGAATGAAATGACTTAACAGCAACAACCAAGAACAAGTTTGATCTGGCATTAAGAAATTAAATTAATTTAGGTAATATTGTCATTTGCATTATATTGATTCTGCCTACTCATGGGCAGTTAATACTTCTCCAGTTATTTAAATCAGTCTTTATGTCTCTGCAAAGTTTTAATGCTAGATTAAAATATGCTAGTTATCTTTAGATAGATATACTCCTTGATATTTTATATATTCTCTAGTTATTTTGAACGAAATTGATCTTTCCACTTCTGCAGGATACTCTTGGTAACATATGATAATGATAATAACAATGACAATGATAATGATGATGATGATATGGATTCATTTTATATTTTTCATAAGTGCTGAAATCATTCTGTTCATTATCTTTTCTAGCACAATAGTATTCCAAGTTTTCATAGCCGTTTTTGTCAAATAGTGAGTTCTTGCTCAAAATCATTGGAATATTACAGTTTATCAAACACTAGGCTACTATAATCATTTGCTACTGCATATTGTATGCTTAATCTATTCCATTGATCCATAATTCTTGGCCAGCAGCAGATTCTTTTTGATGATTGCCACTCAGTATTATAGTGGCCTTGTTCCTGGGGAGACAAAGCTTAGCAAGGCCACAAGATACATTGCCAGTTTCTTCATTAATTCATTCTCTGTCTGCAGAACAGTCCTAGGACCCCTGAAAACATTAGCAAAACCCCCTTCTAGGATTTCTGTAAACATACAACAAGAAAATCCTTCTTCAGGGCTTCTGAACCAACAGCAAGGTTCCTAGACTTCTGCAACAACAGGACTGTCCTTCACCAGTGGACAGTATTCACTCTCTGTCTGCAGAAGAGTCTCAGGAGCTCTGAACCAACAGCATGGTTCCCACACTTCTGCAACAACAGGACTGTCTTTCACCAGTGGAAAATCTGGCAAAACAACATCAAAACAGACAGACAAAGTACAAGCATAACAGCCATGTCTCCTCAGTCCTTGGCAGCTCTGGGTGGCAGCTCTCAAAAGTGCTGGGTAATTCAAGGTGGCCCTCAGCAATCCTCTCAGTTTCTCTCTGCCTCCAAAAGTGCTGCTTCCAAAAAGTTCTTCTGCCTCTCTCTTGTGTCTCTCCAAATCTACATCACCAGCTCCTCCCAGTTCAGCCCTCTCTTTTCACGTCAACAAGTCCATCCCACAAGTGGGATTAAAAAGCTCTGGATTTTAACACAATCGAACCAAAAACCAAGCCAATACAGGGGGATCTTTAAATTCCTTTACTGTCACAAATAGTTGTCTTTTTCTATTTCTCTTTATGTTTTTTGTCTCCTGAGATAATCCCAAAAGAACATAAAACCCACACCAACCCCTACCCCCACTGTGCAGGCTTGTCTGTCATATCTATGATCCTTAAATTACTTAGTGTTATAAGAAACCAGTGGATTCTTATCTCCATATTAGCATAGAAATATCCTATCGCAATATATTTTTTTTCAATTTAAAAATGTGTGTACTTTTCTTTTTCTCGTCTCTTACATTTACCTTTCAAATGTATATGCAATTCATGGCTTTGTACTAATAATACTTAGCGTTTCTCTATTTCATTAAAGGTATATTTTCATCCTTAGGATTGTACTTAATTTTTTTTCTGAATTATTCATTTCTTGGTTTATGTTTTGATTTTAGAATATCAGATTCTGAGCTATTCTCTCTTTTAATGGGGAAACTGTAAAATCTTGTGAGATTCATTGAGTTGTTTTTCTTCTTTTTTGGTTGCATATATTTATATATATTAACCTGAAACCTCTGCATCTTGACTAAGATGTTTCTTGAAGTTTTAATTGTGATGATTCTTTCCAGAAATTTAAGTTTATTATTAATGATAATAATAATGATGTGTAATTCTTCTTCCATTTTGCCATCTGGGTACAAATGTTCTGAGAATTTTTCATTTTTTCTTTATGAAATATGCTAATCAGCATAATTTTGGTTGTGATTTTAAAATATTCCAATGAGATTCATATTACCTCTCTTCTTCAAGTCATTTATTTTTATATAGTATTTCTTACATTTTTCCTGTTTTTTTTTTTAATTTGTATTAAAATCCCTCTTCTGTCAATGAATCATTGTTTTCTGTTTGGGTCATTGTACTTTTCAGAGAATTGTGTTCTTGGGTGAGGCTTACCTTCATATGAATGAGTGGTACATTTATAAAGCACTTATGTGCAAAGCAGTGATGAAAAAAGTAGAAAAGTACATTCTAATACAGGAGACAAAATATGGAAGCTTTCAGCTGTATGGTGAAAGTGTCACATTATACTTGGAGTGCAATGATAAAGCAATGTCTCTTCTTTACTTTCATTTCCTTTGATGAAATCATATCACTTTCTGATCATGAACCATTTGATGCTACACTGGCTGGGTTGCAAGCTAAAAATCTCTTGATTTGGAGTCCTAAACTACCTTTGTCAGAATCTTAGATGAGATAAAGGTCAGGGTTATATTTGTTTGACCTTCCTGGAACAGGTTGCCTCTTTTCTATTCCTCAGTATACTTTTCTACTTCAGCTAGGCTGGCTTGCCTTCCCTTGTCAATGCCAATTGATTAACAATTTGTGGGGATTACCCTTGGATAATGTCTGTGAGGGCTGAGATGAAAGCTGGACTGTTGGTCTAACAGAGTAGTGCCTAGGCTTCTGTACTTATTTGTCCATTGAGGTTAACTAACCTGCAATCATTGGTGGTGATAGGGGAGGAAGGTGAGCTCCTTCTCCACAGTATTTTCTTCCCTCAGCAATGACTGGAAGCAGGTCCTGTGATCTTGGGAACACTGATATTCTATTGGGTTCAGGGTCCTAATCTGTTTCCATCACGATTTGAGGGGAGGCAGATTAAGTTGTTCTTGGTGGTTTGACTCTCTCCATACATTCTGCCTCCTGTCTCTCCCTCAGGACATCTTGTTTCTTTGACCAGACTGGTTTGCTTTCCATATGTTCTAAAATGTCACTGTCCCTTGTTATATTTCCTCCCTTGCTAATATATCTTGTCTATTTTAGTCCATTTCTCCCAAGTAACTCCTTCAGTACTTGTGGCCAGAAATTTTTTTTTTTCTTTTGAGGTATTATTTGGACTTGTGAGGTCATTCTCTTATGCAGGAATTTCCCCCTTAATATCAAGCAAATTCTTAGTAATATATGGTATTTTCCTTGGTTTGCATATCTTATCAGTCTTCCTGTCTATGTCAGGATGTCAATTCTTGAGCCAGGCTCTGCTCCTCCATTCCTGAATGTAGTGAATGCTTAAAGTCTCATATTCTGTATGGTGGACAAGACTAAGTCCCTCATTCAAGGAATTTCCGGGCTGCTCTAAGTGTTCCCTCTTTTCACTGAGCTTGTATACTGCTGTCTGAATTGTTTCATTTAAGGTATTTGCCTCCTTGTTTCTGAATCATTGTTTTCTAGGCTACGGTTTCATGGTGGTCCCCTCACGGGGCTTCATGATCTCCCTAGTGTGGTCCTTTATAGGGCCCTTCTGCTGTGACTAGACTGGAGCTATTCCTTCTTGTCCTGGGCTGACTGAGATATGATTTTTGTTAGGCTTAATCCCTTTCCCTGGGGTGGATTCAACCTGTACTTTTGACCTACCCTACCTTGTCTACTTTAAGATTCTTGTAGGACTGTGGCAGAACTTCTGTCTACCTTTAACCTGAATGGAGGAGTTCACAAGTGTTTTTTTCTTCCTTAGTTTATCAGTTATTGGTATGTTTTTAGGCTTTTTTCAGTATGGTTTTTGGGGTATCTTACTGCCATCATCCCCTGTTCTACAATTTTCTTTCACTAAAATTAAGATAACAGTAAAATGCAAGCATTTTGAAGGCAGGAGTTATTTCATTTTTGTTTTTAATCTCAGGTTCTAGCATACTGTTTTTCTTATAGTGGGGACCTACTAACTATTGATTTGGAGGAAATGGACTGAAATGTGTTAAGGCTTTAGTTATTCCTTGTATTCCTCACATATTTGTGCAGTATAGACCGGGATCTATACGTAATATATGTAATATATACTAAAGGCTGTTTTACAATCCATTTGGTCATAACCTTTATCCCTCATATGTGAAAGAATGCAACTTTTATTCACACCAATACAATAGTCTCCAGATATGCATATAAATTCTCAATAAAGTCTCCAGTAAATTCAGCTCGTGAAGAGGTTTTAGTTTCTTTACCTCTGAGGAAGCTAGTGACACAAATTTATGCTGATTTTATGCTAAAAATAGAAATAGTTCAGAATTCCTTGTCTTGTCCTGTCACTATGATAAGCTGCAAGACGTAGGTCATTTCAATAGGACAAAATAATAACCTGATGGTACCTGTCAATCCCGTTATTGCAGGTGTCTTAGCTGAATGGGATCACTGCACAGTCATGACAGTTAATGACCATGTAACTGATTTTGGAAAAAAAAAAGGAGAGTACTGTGGCCAATTTACTTACATCATCTAGATATGTCCTAAGCAGCTAGTGGTGCATCCACTTAATATGGAATATTCACAAGCATCTATTTAAACTTGGTCATTCCATTCGAAATTTCACGACTCCTATCCCAGCCTTACAATAAGATATCCCGATGCTACCTCAATGTCAATTTCTATTTCTTGAGTGTTTCAGCTAAACTTTACAGCTACATTCACAAAGGTTCAATTGTCATGAGAGATGTTTCAGCTATAACTTTCAGTTGAATTGATCATAATTCCATGAAAATCAGATCACCCTGAGTATCATTTGCCTAGATGGAACTTCTTGGTGGTTATAGTCAAAAGACTTCTTAAAACCTTCCCTCAACTCTATGTAGACAAAGTATGAATTCTAAGTCTTTATAGGCAACAGAAATCAATGAATTCAGGAAATTAATTGGCTGTCTCAAGAAAGAAAAATTTGCTCCTGAAAGACACCAACTATAAGAATTATTATCATTAATAATAAACTTAAATTTTCCTCATCAGTTATTTATATTAAAGAAATTATACAAAATAACATCTCAATTGTTTTATTCTGATTTTAGACATAAAACTTATTCCTCCAACTGAAACACATAAAACTCAAGAAAATATATAAAACAAACCATTTATTTCTGTTAATAATGAAGAAATAGATTAATTAATTTTTAATACCATAGAGCTATCTTCTCTTGGGATTTTGTTACATAAGAGTAATATCACCATATTGTATTTAAAATGAAAAAGGATAAGTGTAAGCATTTTTACCTGCAGGATTCATGGCATCAAATCCATTTGTTATTTATGCTGACAAGAATAATTTAAGCTTTCAAAAAGTAGGACATTGTCCATTCATTATTGAAGCAGGCTATAATTTAGGCTTTAAAATTTGGCCATCTTAAAACAAATGGTGATAGATATAAATAATTGATTATTCTGGTTTAAATATTCTCTTTCAATATAAAATCATGTTTTACAATGAATTTAGTTCAGCTAATTCATCCTTTCTAAGATGCAACCTGTGTTTAGTCACTGTCCCCTTCACTCGTCAGTGTCACCTTCAAAAATCTATTCTAAAACAGTCCTATTAATAACATGAGCATGTGGATCTACCTTTTCCATCAAAACTGAGCTATATACAAATTGTAGAGAATTTCTTATATAGGAATTACAGCACTTTAGTAATATCATAGTTTTAGAATTGAAAGAGGTCCTAGAGGATGTCTTTTCCAATCTCATTTTATAGTTGAGAAAACTGAGTCCCAGAATATTGAAGTATGTTGTGCAAGATGACAGAAATGGCAAAAATAAAGGCTCATTTTTGAAATCAGGTCCTCTGAAACCAAATCCAGAACTCTTTTTTTCATATCATCTTTTTTAAAGTCTGAAAAGGATTTGTTAGACATTTAAGATCCATAGCAGTTGAGTTCATTCTTAATTCTTTGATTTAATCCTCAAACCTTTATTGAGTGTTTATTACTTAAAGTTTTATATGAGGCCTGTTAAGACTAAGAGGAGAAATTATAAGGATTGAGAAAAAGAACAACCCAGAAAGTTCTTCTTCTTCCTGAGAATGAAAAATGAAAGGAGAAACTTCAAAAATAACATATTTTTGATAAGTGCCCAAATAGAATTGTCAATGTGAAGGGATTGATGATTATATATTGCAAGAAATTTGAGGAAGATAAAAGGAAGAAGTAGATCATACTATGCTTTTGATGCTCTCGGGCAAAAATCAGACAGAATCTCTGTCTCTGTCTCTGTCTATGTCTCTTCTTCCCTCCCTCTTCTTAGACAATTTGACTATTATTATTATTATTATTACTAGATTTTTTTCCTTTATAATTTTTCTCTTATTTTTGCCAATGGTATCTTTATTAATCATCATTATTTTTTTTTAACAAAGCAACTGGATCAATAAAAGTTTTACACTATATTCTATGTGTGGACTTGTTCACTTTTCAATCAACTAGATGGATCAAGTAAACTAACTGAAGGAGACTGTAGACGTTAGTCATAAGGGCAGATCTGAAGAATTCCAGGAGTGTTCAAAGTTTTAGAAGCAATGACTGAACAGAGGAATATTTTCCCATTAGTAGTTCAAATGACACAGATATTTTGTTCAATTTTATTCAATTAGATGAATTAATGTCAGTGTACCTCATATTTCTTTTTTTTTCCAAAATAATTTTCATTGTCAGGATTTTGTACTTTAGTTCTCCTTCTCCTGTACAGTCTTGGTATCCTGGAGTCGACCAGTACGTCAGGCCTCGATGAGACCGACCTTTCGTTCAGCTGGGGTGTCTTTTCCAATGGTGGATGATTTTCTAATATGCTGGTGATTACCTCCTCCAAACAGATGTTTCACAGCATTCATGGCCACACCCCGGACACGAGGCCAGCAGTTTCTCTTGGCCTTGTATTTGTGATAGGCACGACCTGCCTTAAGGATGGGTTTATCAATATTACCTCCTCCAGCAACAACACCAACCACAGTTCTGATAGCAGAGGATATCACTTTCTTAGAGCCTGAAGCTTCACTTGTGTTTTCTTGGTTTCAGGATTGTCGGAAATCACTGTGGCATAGTTTCCTGATGCCCGGGCAAGCTTACCTCAGTCCCCAGCCTTTTCTTCAAGACTACACACAATGGTCCCTTCAAGCATCGTGCCAACAGGGAGGCCATTGCCAATGTTGAGTTGAGCTTTCTTACCACAGTACACAAACTGGCCAGTATGGATGCCTTCAGCAGCAATGAAAAACTCTGTCCTCTTTTTAAATTGGTAAGGATCCCGAAAAGCTACTTTTGCAAGAGGAGCCCCTCGGCCTGGATCATGGATTATGTCCTTTACGATACCCTTAATGTAGCCATGCCTCTCGGGGAAGTCGACAGCTGGGAGCTTGGCGGCCCCTTTCCTGTCCTTCACGTGGGAGTGGAAGACTGAGCCAGAACCCTTCCTATGACCAGGGATCACACTTCCCATCTAGCGCGGTCTGACTCTGGAATTGCTAGAAAGAGGTGTGCCTAATATTTCTAATAAAATTTTGCTTATTTTTTATTTATATGAAATTTTAACAGTATAAAAAATGTTATTTAAAAGAAAAGGTGTATTTCAAATGACATTTAAATGGCATATATTTTTGCAACATCTTCGTAACCATGATTACATTTGATGTATCTTTACAAGAACCATATAAATGAGTATGGGGAGTTGTATTAATGTCATTTTATTGATTTAAAAAATGACATTAAATAGGAATCCCCAAAATCCTATCGAGATGCTCATTTTCTTATGAAGGTAGCTCAATTCTGAAAACCATGCCAATGTCAGGTGATTATTTCTTTCAAAATGCTACTCAGTCCAGGGTAACTGTTTTCCAGCTACCAACCTCACCCCACCGGTAACAATGACAGAGTGGTAGGAAAGGAGAGTACTAATAGTTACAGTTTTAAAGCTCTGTATTATTCTAGATGCTGAATTTCTAAATGTGGAAAATCTTTCTATTCACAAAAAAGTGGCAAAATTTTGGAAAAAATACTATTATATAAATCTGGAATGTCCTGCTTTAGCTAAACAGGATAGTAAAGGATCTTTAAGCTAAATAGAAAGATCACTCACAGGTCTGTCCCTGTAGAAGCAAAAGAGGGTTTTATTGGTATTTGAGGTTTTTTTTGGTGATTGATTTTATTGGATGTTCAAAGACAATAAGAAACACCCATTTTATGGTTATCTCAAATTCAATTCAATAACCATTCTAAAATACCACCTATGTGCAAAGTACTTATACTGCAGTGTTCATTATAAACATTTGGAAAAAGTGACCATCAGTTTGAGACAAGTATATAAAGCAATCTGATGAACCAAATAATGTTCCTACATCCCCTAATTAAACAACAGATACTATGATGCTCAATGATTTCAAAGCAAAGGTGGGAATAGGGGATAATAATAAAACACATTAAAATATGATTTAGGAGTTAGGAATGTCAGAGATCAAAGTATCAGAAATGAAATTGAAGCTTCAAACTGTAGAAATGTTAGAATATTAAATTATATAAAATGGATGAAATAATCATAAGTGAGTAAAATACATGGTGCATTAATTCCAAACTGGAATACCTAGAGCAATGTCCTAAGAATATTTAACCAATGCTAATCAACTGCCAAAATTTGGAGATCAAAAATGCATAGAAACTACATCAATCCCAAAACTCTTAATTTTTTTGACAAATGAATAGGTATGTCAGGGAAAAGAAATGTTAGCATAGAATACAAACTAGTACAACTATTACCCAATCTAGGAAGAAAGCATGAAGGAGAGAGAGAGACAGACAGAGAGACAGACATAGAGAGAGACAGAGACAGAGAGACAGAGACAGAGAGACAGAGAGACAGACAGAGAGAGAGAGGCAGAGAGAGATAGAGAAAGGAAGAAAGAGAAAGGAAGGAGGGATGGAAGGAAAGATAAAGGAAGGAAGGAGGAAGACATTTTTTATTCATTTTTGCATTATTTTTAAAATATATCCCTTCCTCTTTTAGAAGCCAAAGCATTATCTCTGTACCTAATAATATAAACAATGAAGACAAGAAAAACATTATAGCAACACTAAGCATTGCATCAACCACATCTTGTGGTTCATGTACTGTTAGGCTTCCTTAATCTCCTTCCTTTTAAAAAACTGAGGAAGGTGTATTTATCAATTCATCATCTAGGAAAAGCTTGGTCATTATGAAAAGATAAAAATCTGTTTCCTTGTTATTGTTTTCCATTTACCTTATTGTAGTACTGATTATATCTCTATTTATCACTATATGTTTATAGAGATATAGATATAAAAGCTTATTCTGCTAAATTTTTATTTCCTCAGTTTAATTAACTTTTCCCATGCATCTATGAATTAGAAATGTCTATCTCTTCGAAGATTATTTTACCTTTATCTACAGTACATTTGGAAACTCATTTCTCTAATATTTGACCTGCTGAGTCAATTATGCCAAGGAAATATCTATACTAATTCATATTCCATTTAGTTTGGTTTAGAGAAATTAAAATATTAAATAGAAGGTTTCCTTCTATACTAAATTGGGCTAATTTAAAAGCATGTGATGGAGTCCATTCCTTATAATTGTCATATTTCAAAGTTTTTTTAACAAAATTTTCTAAGGCATTGCACAGTGTTAATCTATTAGAATAATTAAATCTATCAGATAATCACAAAAATAGATAAATTTTTGTCCTTACCTATTTAAGAAATATTACTTATTTGTTAAACCAGAAAAGAAAAGTGAAATCCACTCTACATAATTAGGATACTGGGACATATGATATCTAGGATGACATAAGAGAAAGGATATTTTATTTGGAATCATTTTAAATCTTGACTTCTCTCTGACCACAGACAAGTAATTTATCCTCCCTAGTCCTCAGTTTCTTACTATGTAAAATTAAGAGGTTTTTACTAGATGATCTTTAAAATCCTTTCCAGATGTAGCTTCATGATCCTATAAATATAAAAGTCCCTCTTTAGCATTTGATCCTATTTCGTCAACTTGGAAAACTCCCCAGGACAAATTATTTTGTTTCTATGGTCACCCAAAGTAGAGGGAGTATTTGAGGCATTAAAATGCCACAGTGTATCCCCTAACACACCCACACCCATGTTTCTACATTTTCACATACAAAGACTCACATTCATCATGGAGGTCAGTTCTTCAAACATATTAGTATGTCTTCTAATTCCCCATATTGCTTTATATCCATCCTTCCCCTTTTCCTGTGCTTATTTATTCTGAAAACATTCCAACTAGAAAAAAAAATAATTTAAAAAATGCTACTGTCAAAAAGGCTACCTTCAGGGTCTGGTGTCATACCCTATATTCATTCATATGTAGAAATTAATGGTCAAGGTTAAATACACCCTTACATTTACCAGCACAGTGTCTCTTGTATCAGTCTTCTTATCTCTACTCATGTGGCTACCACCATCCCTGATGCCCTCATCACCCCTCTCCTGGATTGTTGCAGTAGCTTTCTAACTGGTCTCCTTGCCTCCACTGTTGTCAGAATAATTTCCCTAATCCTTACATGTGATCATGTCATTCCCCTGTTCAAAAAACTCCAGTATAAGCTCTTCAGTACGTGGATGCTACTTGTTATTCTAGCCTTACTATAAAATACTCACCTTTTTACGCTTTATCATCCAGCCACACACTGGCATTCTTGTAGTTTCTCATATATGATCTTGCATCTGCATCCCACACGTAGAATGCACACCCACTTTACCTTTGCCTCTCTGTCGTTTTCTCCAAAACTCTCTTCTAGATCCTCCTTCATGGTGAAGCTTTCCCTAATGTCCTTCACCTCCTCTAAATTTATTTAGTCTATATTTACTTTATATATTCATATTTATGTAGTTGTTATCTCCCTTGATAGAATGTAAATTTTGGGAGAGCAAGGTCTCTTCCAGTTTTGTTTTTATCTCAAGGACTCAGTATATTGCCTAAAGAACTTGTAGATGAATTTTTGATTGTTCATTATTCTCTTCAAAACTTTCAATTAGAGCTACAGATACCATTTCGGTAATGAACCCATTTTCTCAAAGATAACAGTGGCCTCTCAATCATTAAATATAAAGATCATTTTCCCATGCACATCCTCCTTGACCTCTGGAGAACTGTATTTTGTTAATTAAGTGTGATATAGTAGATAGTGTGATATGTTTGGAATCCATAAAACCTAGTTAAAAGTCTTGCCAAAAAAATTGCCTGCATGAATCCCAGTACAAGGTACCTAAACTCTCTAAGCCCTAATATTCTGATCTACAAAATGGGAATGTTTTAAATTCTTTTGAGACTCCAAGATATACACAATACATGTACATATTAATACATATACATAAACATATGTATGTATACACCTATGCATATGTTATGTGTTAAATACTTTGAAAATTTTAAAGTGCTATATAAAAGCCAGATGGGCAACAAGGTGGCATAATGAATAGAGCACTGGACTTGGAATAAGGAGCACTCATTCTTATGATTTCAAACACAGTCTGAGATGTTATGTGATCCTGGGCAAGTTGTTCAACCCTGTTAGCCTCAATTCCTCATCTTTATAATAAGTTAGAGAAGAAAATGGCAAAGCAGTCCTCTGTCTTTGCCAAGAAAATCCTAAAGAACAATTCATGAAGAGTTGGACATGATTTAAATGACTGAACAACAACAAAAAGCTACATACCATTATATGTTACCATTTCCCATTGCGATCTCTTAATTCACTTGGCTGTAGTCATTCAGTCGATAAATACTTCTTGAGTTCCTACTATTTACCAGGCACTGTTTAAGTTGTGCATATACAAAGACTAAAGGACTTTTCACTCTTTTCAAAGAGCTCAAGTCTAATGTGGGAGGCAACATGGGACCAGCAATGTGCAAGCAAATTACATACAGATATAGTTGAAAAAATCAGCATAGGGAAGGCACTAGAATTAATAGGGATCAAGAAAGTCTTCCTTTAGGCATTAGAGGTTTAAGTAGGACCTGAAGGAAGCTAGGAAAACCAGGAGAGAAAGCATTTAAGGCACAAATGACAACCAAGGAAAATTGTGAGAGTTAGCAATTTTTCTGGAGTATTTTGTGCAAGAGACATAAAAAATACCAGTACCACCAGATCACAGAAAATATGGGGGAATGTAAGATGAAAGAAGACTGGAGAAGTGGTTGTGGAGGGCAGCTTGTGAATCTATTTAAACAAGCAGATGATTTTACATTTTATCTAGGAGGTGATAAGGATACACAGGGATTTATTGTGTAGGGGGATAACATAGTCAGACTTATACTTTAGGAAGATTACTTTGACATCACAGTAGAAGATGGTTTAGAGTGAAGAGTGAATTGTGGTAGTAATACCAAACATCAGAATAGTGAAATAGCCCAAGCACGAGATCAGGCAATTATCCTTGCAAAGGGTGTCAGAGGAGAGACAGGGCAATATGCTGTCAAGATATAGCAAACACCCTGTTTTCCATAGGTAAGGCCAGGCAAGCAAGCTGTGCCTTGAGCTTGCCATAACAACGATCCTTTTACGCTTTGGCAAAAATCACGTAATCAGTTTAATGCTTTTATCAGCATCAGGTTTTCTTTTAGCTTGTACAAGAACCAGAAAACTCAGACAAGTACATAAGTTCCACTCATGAAGTTCTGCTTCTATGAATAAAACTTTTCTCATTGCTGCTCTAACCTCCTCATTGTCAGGGTTACAGCTCACTGTTTAGTCACAGATATAAGTACTGAGTCTTCCCACAGTGCCCAGGACTCCCAGCCCCAGTAGGGGAGCGGTTCCAGCACATGTATCATTGCTTGCAAGCTGTTTCCTTCATTTTGAAATTAAACTTCTGTTTGATTCCTGAGTCTCCTGTCGCTAGCCTGCTCTTTTTGGCTCCATCAACCCACAGATTAGAGGCTGGTTCTGGTCTGGTTGACAATGCAAAGGATGTTGGGAACATAAAATCAATAAGCTTTGGCAACAGCTTAGACATGAAGGAAAAGAGAACGAACGTGGGGGGGGGTGTGTGAAATATTACGCATATATTGTCAAACTGAGTAACTTGGTGGATGATGGTATCCTCAACAGAAATAGGGAATTTTGAAAGGGAAGAGAGTTTGTTAGGAAATAAAATGGAATGAGTTTGGGGTTTCTTGATTTGAAGAATTTTGTGAAATGTCCAGGTTGACAGTTTCAATAGAAAGTTGGAAATGAGAGGCTAGACATTAGGAGAAAGGGTGGGGCAATATAAAGAGATTTGGGAATCTTAAGCATGGATAATTAAATCTATGGGAGCTGATGACATCACCAAGTGAAATGGGAGAAGGATGGCCTGGTACTCCAGCTTCCCACAAGACACAGAAAGCTGGCTGTAACTGGGATGTAAGTTCAGCAAAAGAGATTGAGGAGTTGTCTAAACAGGTAGAAGACTAACCAGGAGAGAGTTCCTGAAATCTTAGAAAGAAGAGAATTATCAAAGAGGAGAGGTTGTAAAGAGGTCAATAAGAGTGAGAGCTGAAAAAGGCCATTGGATTTGGCAAGTAAATGGCCATAAAGTTGGAAAGAATAATTTAAATTGAATTACTAAATCACAAGTTAGATTGCACAAAGGTGAGAAGAAAGTGAGAAGAAAGGAAGTGAAGGTATTGATTGTAGAAGACCTCATGTCATTTAGCCAAAAGTTGGAGTAGAAATGTAGGACAATATATAATGGATGTGGATGGATCAAGTGAGGACCTTTTTGAACATAAAGAGACATGGGTACATTTGTGGGCAATAGTGAGACAGTAGATAGGGAGAGATTAAAGATAAGTAAGAGAATGGGAATGATAGAATCACCAAAACTCTCTTGGCTTTTCTGTCTTTCTGGTAATGATCTTCCTGAGCCCATAGCATGGATATTTATGAAATGTCTGTCATTAACACTGACAGAAACAACTGAACAAATTATGTCATTCACCACCTCTTTTTCTCTAGCTAGACTCTCCCCTGACATTCTCATCCACATTCACTATTTCCATTACCAGGTTCCTGTAGATAACATGTGAAACTATGTTTTTAGTTTTAATCTCTTTTCTGAGCTCCAAATCCACATTTACAACTGCTTTTATGTATATTTACATAGATGTTCTAATAATATAACAGATTAAGCATCCTAAAATGATTTCGTTGTCTTTTTTCCTAAATATGTTCCTCTCTAGGACACAATCATTTACGTTATCTGCTATGTTTGAAATATTTGGTCTCTATTATTTTGCATTCTTCATGTCCAACCAGCTACCAAGTACTATTGATTGATCTCTGTAATATCTTTTTCATTTTCTCTCTGGACTCATAGTCACTGTTTTAATAATATTCATCCTTGACTCCTGATTGGGATGTTGCAGTCAACTATTTGTATGACTTCCCACCTCAATTCTCTCCACCCTTCAATTATTTTCCTTGTGAATATTGCCCAAATTATCTATCTATCTATCTATCTATCTATCTATCTATCTATCTATCTATCTCTCTCTCTCTCTCTCTATCTCTATCTATCTATCTATCTATCTATCTATCTATCTATCTATCTATCTATCTATCTATCTATCTATTTATCTGTTTCAATCCAATATCTCTATCTATCATCTATCTATCTATCTGTTTCAATCCAATATCTCTATCTATCTATCTATCTATCTATCTATCTATCTATCTATCTATCT
>NW_027185798.1:53326355-53329916 GCF_028583685.1 Petaurus breviceps papuanus | reverse complement strand
TCTATCTATCTATCTATCTATCTATCTATCTATCTATCTATCTATCTACCTATCATCTATCTACCTATTACTCTGTCTCTTTCACATGTCTTCTATCCTTCTAAGATAAACAGTTGTGGTTTTTCGTTTAATTTTTAGAGAGTAGGAAATCTAGAAGATTGTGGTGACTATGAAGTAAAGGGAAGAGAAAATTCAATAGGAGGTAGTGGAAAATAATAATAACTGAAATGTATGTAGTTCCTGAAGTTATGAACAGCATTTTGTAATTTTTTTTAAATGTCAGCTTCATTTAAAAAAAATCTGAGGTTAGTACTCTTTTGTTCTACTTCTATTTTGTAAGTGAGGAGATTGATATTCAGAGATGCTAAATTACTTGCTTATGGGATCATGCAGTTAAATTTTAGAAACAAAACTTGAGCCTAGATCTTCTTTTACTCCTACAGCATGCCATCCACTAGATCATACTATCTTTATTTTTTCCCACTTAATAGTGTGTTTTCCGATTACATGTAAGGATAGTTTTCAACATTCATTTTTATAAGATTTTGAATGCCAAATTTTACTCCCTCTCTCACTTTCCTCCCCCTTCACAAAGACAACAAGCAATGTGATATAGGTTATATAAGTACAATCATGTTAAACATGCTTCCACATTAGTGATGATGTGAAAAAAGGCATCAGAACAAAAGTGAAAAACCATAAGAAAGAAAAAAACAAAAAAAAATGTTTTTGATCTGTATTCAGACTCCTTAGTTCTTTTTCTGGACGTGGACAGCTTTTTCCATGGTGAGTTTTTGTAATTATCTTAGGTCATTTTATTGATGAAAAGAGCTGAGTCTATCATAATTGACCATTGCACAATGTTACTGTTGCTATGTATAATATTCTACTGGTTCTGCTCACTTCACTTAGCATCAGTTCATGTAAGTCTTTCAAGGTTTTTTTTTTTCTGAAAACTGCATGCTCATCATTTCTTATATCAAAATACAATTCCATTGCATCCATATAAAACAGCTTGTTTAGCCCTTCCCCAAGTGATGGACATCCCCTCAAATTCCAATTTTTTGCCAGCACAAAAAGAGGTGCTATAAATATTTTTGTACATGTAGGTCCCTTCTCTTTTTTATGATCTATTTTGGATACAGACCCAGTGCTGATGTTTCTGGATCAAAAGGTATTCACAGTTTGTTTGCTTGCCCTTTGGACAAAGTTCCAAATATCTTTCCAGAATGGTTAGATCAGTTCACAACTCCTCTAACAACACCTAAGTGTTCCAATTTTCCCACCTCTTTTCCAACATTTCTCATTTTCCTTTTCTGTCATATTAGTCAATCTGATGGTGTGAAGTGGTACTGCAGAGTTCTTTTGATTTGCATTTCTCTAATCAATGATTTAGAGTATTTTTTCACGTGACTATAGAGAGCTTTAATTTCTTCAACTGAAAACTGCCTGTTTCATATCCTTTGACTATTTATTAATTGGGGAATCTGTGCTGTCTTTAACAAAATAAAATGCTACAAATGTCAAGAGGGATATAAACTTACAAAAGGAACTTTGAATTTAATGATTACATGGTGCTCGATGGACTTAGAAAGAGCATCTTCTAAATATTAGATTTATCTACTGGGGCAACTAGTGAATAGAATGATGGGCCTGAAGTCAAGAAGACTGTGTTCAAATCTGCTCCCAGACACTTAACAAATGTGTGATCTTAGGTAAGTAAGTTAACCCTGTTTGCCTCAGTTCCTTCATCTGTAAAATGAGCTTTAGAAGGAAATGACAAACCATTCCATTATCTTTGCCAAGAAAACCCTAAATCAGGTCATAAAGAGTTGGAAACACGTGGCGACGCGGCGGTCGCAGGCCGGGTAGGTGCGGCAGCGGACGCGGGCCAGGGAGGGGCCCAATCAACTCTGAGGGCAAGTCTTCCCATCAACCACAAGGTCCACTACCAGGTCTATCACCAAAGGGCTGGGACTAGAAAGAGCAAGGTAAGAAGCAAAGACAGGGCCCCTATACTGGACAGCAAACACTCCTGGGGCTACCACATCATAGCACAGAAATCTTTTTTAAAAAAAGCCCCTTTCAGGACCTCCAAAGACGAGGATGACAGAGTGAACCCCACTTGCTCCAAACCCCCCCTCTGACCCTGAAAATATAGTAACTATTGTCCAGGGCAAAACCCTCTACAGTAAAGGCTTGGGATCCTAGAGGAACGGCGTGGTTAGGACCCTGCCTCAAAATGGGTAGAAAGCAGACTACAAAGACAAAGACTCTAGAGTCCTACTATCCTCAGAGGGAGGAACCAACCTCAGAGGGAGACAATGTGGACTCCATACCCACAGCTGAAACTTCAACAGGGAATGGATCCCAAGCACAGAAGGCTCTCCTAGATGAGATCAAAAGGAACTTTGACAGCAAAATGAGAGAGATAGAAGAGAAAATGAATAATTCTCTCAAAACAAAAATAGCAGAATTCGAAAAGCATTCTAATGAGGAAAACATCTCTCTAAAAAGAAAAGTGTATGATATGGAAAAGGAGCTTCAAAAACTAACCAAGGAAAATGATTTGCTAAAAACCAGAATTAAACAAATGGAAACAAATAACTCTATGAGGAACCAAGAAGTAGCCAAGCAAAACAACAAAAATGAAAAATTAGAAAAAGAGGTAAAATACCTCAAAGAAAAAATAACTGACCTGGAAAACAGATCCAGGAGAGATAATCTGAGAATCATAGGCCTACCAGAAAATTATGATGAAAAAATGAGCCTGGACAACATTCTCCAAGAGCTCGTTAAGGAAAACTGCCCTGAGATACTTGAACCTGAGGGGAAAATAGAAATCGACAGAATCCACCGGACACCTGCTGAAAGAGATCCCAAACTGAAAAATCCTCGAAATGTTGTGGCCAAACTCCAGAACTACCAGATAAAAGAGAAAATACTTCAAGCGGCCAGAAACAAACAATTCAGATATCGAGGGTCCACAGTGAGGATTGCACAGGATTTGTCAGCCTCCACACTGAAAGATCAGAGGCAGTGGAATACAATTTTCAGGAAGGCAAAACAGCTTGGATTACAACCAAGGATCACATACCCAGCGAGACTGAGCATATTCTTCCAGGCAAAGAGATGGTCATTCAATGATATAACAGAGTTCCAGAACTTCTTGATAAAAAAGCCAGAACTCAATGGAAAATTCAACCTCCAATTACGAGAAGCAACAGTGACTTAGAAAGGTAAACAAGGAGAACACACATCATTTTAGAGGAAAAAGAGGGGAGGGAGAGGAGCTTTGCATGAGATCTGTTCCTGTCATTCTTGATGCGAAGAAAAAATAGCATACCTCATTAAGTATAACAATATCCTACAGGTAGTAGGAGGGGGAAAGGGTTACAAAAGGGGGGTGGGAGTGGTTTGTAGAGAGAAGTAGTAAGGGGAAAAGGGGAGGAAAAGGGAGGGGGGCCGAAAAGGGAACAGTGAGGGAGGCGGTAGTCAAAAGGAAAACTATTAAGGGGGGAAGAGAGAAGGGAGGAAAAATATGAACATTAACAGGGGCAG
>NW_027185798.1:53246876-53321355 GCF_028583685.1 Petaurus breviceps papuanus | reverse complement strand
CCAGCTGGTACAATCCATCCTTATAACCTGACCATTGTATAATGTGAAAGTATTTACAGATCCTATACTTGATAATAAGCCGCCATGGGGGGGAGGGGAGGGAGGGGGACAAAATGTGAAATTCAAGGAATTGTGGAATTGAGTACTGTAAACTAAAAGGAAACAAACAAGTTAATAAATTAAAGTTTAAAAAAAAGAGTTGGACACAACTGAAAATGACTAAACAACAAATATCTTTCTATATCAACATTTTTTAATGTAGTTCTGAACATAACACTCTTCTACCTAGAAAATCACAATTCCTGTCTGTCTCAGTTTTCTCAACAGTAAAATAGGAGTAATAATAGCATCTAACATACAGGATTATTTTGAGAATTTCAAGAGAAAATATTTGGAGAAAGCTGTTAATATTATTGTTGGTATCCAACAGGTATAATAACAGTAGTAATAATAAGCATTTAGGAAGTGCTTACTATATAAATGGTTAACCCCTTCATTCTCATTCCCCCGTGACTATCAGAATCACAGAATTAGAAAAGATTTCCTAGTTTTTTTTATCTGAATAAGAGAATTCCTTTTATCCTGTGCCTGATAATGTAGTTATCTAACTTTTGCTTCAAGACCTCCAGTGAATGCAAAAAACTACCTCCTAAGGCAGACTATTCTAAACGGTCTACTTGTGTCTTAAAAGTTCTATAAAAGAAGTGATTCTTTTCTAAATTTTATACCCCCCCTCCAATACTCTACTTCAGTAAGAATATACCCAGTGTTTCATTTAGTTCTCTTTCCATAATAGAGGCCTAGTAAATGCTTCATGCTATTGTTTTTTGCTGTTGATTCCCTATACAATAGTCTAGCTGTTGGATTCCAACTTTGGCTGCTCCATGTCTAAACTTACTAATCATTTTTCTTTCAACTTCCAGGGAATTTCCACAAAGGCTATTGCTATTTTTACATACTCTGGCTGTATTTCTTGCAGTTTTTCAGTTTATTAGGGGGTCAGTATTTTGAACTATCTCCACATCTTTCAGGGACACTTTGCTAGACCCATTGAAAACTCGGTATAAGAAATGGAATCACAAAATTTGAGAATAAAGAATCTCATGGACCATCAAGCCTAATTCATACCTAGAAGGAATATTAAAATTAAAACTTCTAGTAATGATACTAATACCATTTATACATTTTTAAGTTTGCTAAAAAATGTACTTGTGTTATCTCATTTTATCATAACAAAACTGGGAATTACCTGTTATTATCTCCAATTTACAAATAAGGAAACTGAGGCTGGAAGAAGGTAACTGAATTATCCAGTCACATAGCTAGTAAGTATCTGAGGTAGGATTAGAACTTATGTCTCTCTGACAGCAGCTCCTGTGCTCTTACACACTATATCACCTAGCCGCTGCTACCAATTCCTAAAAGATGGCCAAAGATGCTAAATATTTCAAGAAGCTATTCCACATCCTCTTTGGTAGCCCTATTCCACTTAATCCTTTTGGAATCAGATTTATTTGTAATATGAAAAAATATTATTTTAGATCAATGTTCATTTTTTAAAATGTAAATATCTTACCTAGGCATGGTAACCTACTTTTGATTAAATATCATTTATAACCTCTGACCTTTCTTGACTTTCAGCTCACCAGTTTTCTATATTTAAACCTTTTTTATTGGATAGAAAATTAAATTTCTTATGAGATTTCTTATTATTCAATCAATGACAAAATAACTGTTCCCATATGCACATAATCTCAAGTTAGGAATTGTTAAATTCCCAAATGTTTATTCTGAATCTTCAGAAACAAAATAATTTGGTGGATGTATTTGTTTGATGTGTTTTTTCTACAGATAAAACATTCATTTCAACAATATCATGATAGGAGAAATCATCCAGGCCCTGAACAAAGAATAAAACAAATCTATATTTAAGCCAGTTGCATTCACATATTTTGGACTGTTTGACTCTTATCACTAACATGAAAGAAACAATTTTCCTGTAATTCAAATATATTTTGGAGTGTAGACTTGCACAGGGCAAATTTCAATTGCCTTCCACCTGTCCTTTTATTCTCTGCAAAAATAGAGATCATGAGTAAGAATGTGTCTTTAACGTTTTTCTAAATGTAAAAGAAAAAAGAAAAAACAAATTTCCATTTTCTCAGGAAATGCTGCCAAAATCTCTAGCTAATTCACTGTCTCTACCTATCTGTTTCCCTCATTGTCTTCTGTTCTCCATGAAAATGTAGGAATTGGGTGGCAAGCACATATTTACAGCCTTTGTGTACAAAATTTTGGCTTTAGAAAAATCAGTTTATAATACTGCCTTGTAGGTGCATTTATTGCTGTCAGATTATTTTGGTGCCTTACCTGTAGAGACATAGGGTTATTGAAATGAAGGTCTTCCAAGTGTGAATAGATACTATTAAAATTATTAGTGGCAGAGCCAAGATGGTGGAACACAGGCAGCAATCCAGATAACCTCTCTCAATATTCCCCATCAAACAACTTCAAAATAGCTCCTTAAATCAAATTTTTGAATGTCAGAGCCAGAAAAAGATCAGAGTGAGACCACTTAAGAGGTTGGGAGGAGAGGTCTGTGACACTGAATTGGAGGCCTGTCTAAGGAATGGCAGAGGCATCAGTGATGGGCGTTGGAGGGAGCTATGACAGTGACAATAGCAGGAGCAGCTTTAGGAAGTCTTGGTCCAGAAATGGATGGTAAGGGAGTAGGAAAACTGGTCAGAGAGATTATAGGGGTCCTTTGTTGTCACTGAGTGCAGCTAGCACTGATTGAAAACTATTGCCCATATCCAGTTCTGGGTTGCAAAGCCAGGGTTGAGAAGAGTGCTTGTGTTTTGTCACAATCAATCACACCCTTGATTGCAATTCCAGGGCCAAGAAGTGTACTACTGCTTGTGGCTATAATTATCAGGGGACCACAGAACTGGAGAGGAGGGACTACACCTTTCCTTAGATAAAACCAGTTTGCATGCACATGCATCAAACACTTCCAGAGGCCCAGACCTTGCTCTGAAAACAGTAGCATGCAAAGTCTAAAACTTGAGGTAGTGCCTCCCCACCCCCAAGTGAGCAGAGACCAAATGTTCCATAAAATTGAAAGTAAAAAAAAACGACTAGGAGAATAAGCAAAATAAAAACAAATCTTGACCTTAAGAAGCTACCTGGAGGCAAGGGAGAACAAGACATAATTTCAGAAGACAATAAGGTAAAAACAACTACAAGCATACCTTCAAAGAAAAATGTTAATTGCACCCAAGAACAGCAAAAAATTCCTAAAACACTTAAGGAAGGATATAATAATGGTTTACAAAAAAATGGAAAAGAAATATGAATAGCACAAGACAATTATGTAAACTGTAAATTATGACAGAAATGTCAACTTGGTGAAAGTGATGCGAAAATATTGAAGAAAATAACACTTAAAAAAATAGAATTGACCTAATGGTAAAAGATGCACACACACACACAAAGATGCACAAAAAATTCATATAAGAAAATGACTTATATATAAGAATTGGACAAATTGGAAAAAAAAAGTACAAAAGTTCACTGAAGAAAATAACTCCTTAAAAATCACAAGTGTGGAAAAGAGGGCAGAGACAAGATGGTGGAGTAAGTGGAAGAGCCCTGAGTCCTTCCAAATTTCCCTCCAAGCAATGTTAAAATAGCATCTCAAAACAAATTCTAAAGTGGTAGAACTAACAAAAGAACAGGGTGAAAAAATCTTCTAGCCCAAGACAAGTGGAGAGTTTGTCAGGCAAGGTCTGTCTCACTGAGATGAGAGTGAATCACACACAGCCCACACAGGCTATACTAGTACAAGCCTCACATCAGCAAGACAACAGCAGACTTTACGGGTTACTGGGACAGGAGCAGCTTCCACTTCTCTTAGCCCACAGAAAGATAGGTGGTTAGACAATTGATTTGAAGGACATTATAGCACCTTTTTTTCTGGTGTTGGATGGAGGATCTGTTGCATTGTCTGTATGTAATATTGGGTTGCAATTTCAGGACAGGTGGATCACTAGTAGGAAAGGAACCCATAGACACAGTTCCAGGGTGGAAAAGAGTTCCTGTGGTCACTCACAGATGAGAACACAAACCAGGGAAACAGTGACACACCTCTCCTTAGAAGAACTGAAATATTTTTTTTTTCTTTTTTGAGGGTGGAGGGCAGGGCAATTGGGGTTTAGTGACTTTCCCAAGGTCACATGACTAATAAGTGTTAAGTGTCTGAGGCTGGATTTCAACTCAGATCCTCCTGACTCCAAGGTCAGTGCTCTATTCACTGCACCACCTAGCTGCCCTAAGAACTGAAAACTTAAAGATCTCCAGAATTAACTGTGAGAATACAAGCACAGGAAATCAGAAGTATGAGGCAGCTAGGTGGCACAGTGAATAGAGCACCAGCCCTGGAGTCAGGAGGGCCTGAGTACAAATCCAACCTTAGACACTTAATACTTACTAGCTGTGTGACCTTGTGTAAGTCACTTAACCACAATTGCCCTGCCTTTCACCTTCCCAAAAAAAAAAGCAAGAAATCAGAAACTTGAGACAGTGCCCCCTCCACCCTGAAAGCTAAGTCCAACTTTCACATAAAATTCAGTAACAATATGTAAATAAAAAAATAAAGAATAGGGATATAGAAATGCAATATTATGACAGGGAAAATTAAAAAAAACTCAGAGGAAGTTAGCAAACTCAAAACAATTACATACAATGCATCAAAGATAAAATACAAATAAGCTTCAGGAGCAAAATGAACTTCTGGAAGAGGTCAAACCATATTTAAAATTTAAATAAGAGTGGCAGAGAGAGAATTATGAAAAATATGAGAATGATGCAAGAAAATCATGAAAAAAGAGGCAATGTATGGGTAAAGAAAACACACATAAAAATAATACTAAGAAAAAGTACAAGAAAACCCACCCTAAAAATGGAATTGGTTTAAAAAAATACAAAAATCCACTGAAGAGTTGAATTGACCAAATGGAAAAGAAGATACAAAAACTCACCAAAGAAAATAATTCTTTCCAAATTAGAATTGGGCAAGTGTAAGCTAATGACTAAATGAGATATCAAAAGACAATAAATTCCAAAAAAGAAAAAAAAGTTGAAGAAAATGTGAAATATCTCACTAAAAAAAATGACATGAGAAGACAGATAAATGAGAGATAATGTAAGCATTGCTAAAATATCTGAAAGTCATGAATAAAAAAATGGAGCCTAGACATCATATTTCAAGAAATTAAGAAGGAAACCTGCCCTAATATCTTAGAATCAGAGAGTAAGATAAAAATTTAAAGACTCCAGTGATCACCTCCTGAAAGAGATCCCAAAATGAAACGTCCTAGGAATGTTATATACAAATTCCATAGCTCTCAGATCAAAGAGAAAATACAGAAACAATTAGAAAATTATGGAGATAAATTCAGGCCAACACAAGATTTAGCAACTACTTCATTAAAGAATCAAAGAGTGTGGAATACAATATTCTGGAGGGCAAAGCAGATAGGATTACAATTCAGAATCACCTACTCAGTTAAACTGAGTATAATTCTTCTGGGGAAAACAGATATTTAATTAAATAGAGGACTTTCTAGTATTCCTGATGAAAATATGAGAGTTGAAAGGGAAATTTGACTTTTAGTCAAAGTACAAGACTCAAGAGAAGCACAGAAAGGTAAACAGGGATGAGAATTCATAACATGCAATAAAGTTAAACTGTTTACATTCCTACAGGGGAAGAAGTTACTTGCAACTTCTAAGAACTTTATCATTATTGGGACAGTTGACTAAGATGAGTTGGCATCCACAAAAATAAGATTAAGTAGTGACAATGAAGAATGTACTGGGAGAAGGGGAAAGGGAGAAGTAGAATGAGGTAAGTTATCTCACATAAAAAAGTATCAAATGAGCTTTTACAGCAGAGGTGGTGATGGGAAAGATGTTTGATAATGTTTGAACCTTACTCTGATCAGAATTGGCTAAAGTAGGAAATAACATATACAACTAGTTATGCATAAAATTCTTTCTTACCCTAAAAGGAAGTAGGAGATAAAAGAATGGGGGTGAGGGTGGTTGATAGAAAAGAAAGAGGAATGGGGAAAGTAGTGGTCAAAAGCAAAACACATTTAAGGAGGGACAGGGTAAAAAAAGAGAGAAAAAGATAAATAGGGGCAAAAGTAGAATGGAGGAAAATATACAATTGGTATTAACTGTGAGTTTAAGTAGGATGAACTCACTCATGAAACAGAAGTGGATATCAGAAAGTATTACATGATTTAGAAATAAAGCTTGATACCATGAGCAAATTAGGGTAGCATAAAATAGTTTATCTATTCATATCTATGGATAATTGGGAAAATTATGACAAGACAAAACATAGAAAGCATTATGGGATATAAATTGTTTTATTTTTTTTAGTAAGGGTTTTGCCCAAACAAAATCAATGCTATCTCCAAAGAGTGTACTTATCAGCTCTGAGTGCATATTGAAATACAATTTCATTCCTTCCTTCCTTCTTCTCTTTCTATTTTCTTTTCCTTTTTACAAAATGGCTAATATGTTTCAAATGATTTCACATCTATAATTATATGATTTTTCTTTCCTTTTCAGTGAGAAGTGAAAGGGTTGGCAGTAGGGAGAGAAACTGAAATAGAAAATTTAAAGGAAAAGAATGTTAAAATAAATAAATATTAAATTAAAATGATAGAAATATAATTAGGTGCAACTCTAACTTAATTACTCTATTACTCAAATGTCTGTCTACCATTTATGCTAAAAATAAGGAATTCATTTTTAAAATTTTATTTATTTAGGTTTCCTTTTTTTTTTAAGCAATTGGGGTTGAGTAACTTGCTCAAGGTTACATGGCCAGTTATTTCTGGGTGTGGTGCTGAGTATCTGAGCCCAGATTTGATCCCCCGGTCATTCCGACACTGGAGCCAGTGCTCTTACTTGCTGAGCCACCTGGCTGCCCCTATTTGTTTACTTTTAGTTGAAAACATTCAATGATACAAGGTTTGAGTTCCATATTTTCTCCCTTCTCTTGCCTCTCCCACCCTCATTATGGTGACATGTAATCTGATATAAGTTCTACAAACACATTCCTATTAAACTTTAGTCGAATTGTAAAGAAGGATTATAACCAATGAAATGAACAATGAGGAAGAAGGAATAAAACAAAACAAAACAAGAAAGTGGGAGAGAGAGAGCAAGTTGTTTGCCCTGAACTGTATTTAGATTCTGTACATCCTTCTCTGGATGTGGATAACCCTTTCCATCAAGAGTCCTTGGAGTTGTCTTATACCCTTGTGCTGAGAGGAGCCCAGTCTATCAAAGTCAGTCATCACAGATACTATGTGTCTGTAATTTAGTACACTGTTCTGCTTTTGCTCCTCTCACTCAGCATCATTTTATATGTTGTGATAGTAATGGCAATTAAAGATTCCCCTGTATTGGCTTGGTTTTCAAATTGATTGTATTAAAACCCAGAGTTTGTTAATCCCACCTGTGGGATGGGCTTGTTGATGTGAAAAGAAAGTCCTGAAGTGGGAGGAGCTGGTGATGTAGATTTGGAGACACAAGAGAGAGGCGGAAGATCTTTTTTTTGGAAGCAGAACCTCGTGGGCAGAGAGAGAGGCTAAGAGAATTGCTGGTGGCCGCTTTGAATTGCCCTGGACTTTTGAGACCTGCCCCCTGAGCTGCCAAGGACTGAGGAGACATGGCTGTTTTGCTGGTACTTTGTCTGTCTGTTTTGATGTTATTTTGCCAGATTTGTCCACTGTTGAAAGACTGTCCTGTTGAAGAAGTCCTGGAACCTGGCATTTGGTTAAGAAGGCCTGAGACTGTCCTGCAGACAGAGAGTGAATACTGTCCACTGGTGAGGGACAGTACTGTTGTTGCAGGGGTCTGGAGACTGTCCTGCAGACAGAATGAATACTGTCCACTGGTGAGGGACAGTACTGTTGTTGCAGGGGTCTGGGAGCCTTTCTGTTGGTTCAGAAGCCCTGAAGAAGGATTTTCTTGTTGTATGTTTACAGAAATCCTGGGAGAGGGCTTTGCTAATGTGTTCAGGGGTTCTAGGGCTGTTCTACAGACAGAGGATAAATTCATGAAGGGACTGGCAATGTATCTTATGGCCTTGCTAAGCCTTGTCTCTCCAGGAACTAAGATTGCTGAGAACTTGCCTCGTGTCAAGATGAAGAAAAGACCTCCATTTGGGTATTAAGTGCTGTGTTTAAACTTGATGTAACTCTGGGGTAGATTCAATTGTGATCCAGGGGTGGGGAACTTTTGACCTTTTTGTGTTCTATGGTTGAGCAAATGAATGTATTTTACTTATGTTTGGAAACTAATCTCCATTTGAGAAGAGGGACTTTGTGGTGGACTTAATTAAGGTATAGCCCAGGGGTGGAGAAGTATTTGGAACAGAGACTTTGTAATTGATTGAATGATTGGAAAGTCCTGGGGTGGGGTAGGCCTTGGAGATTATTTAATCACACTTAGTAAATGCTGTATTTTGAATGATGTCATGTTTTGATCTTCTCTGTTCTGGGTTTGTTACTGAATAAAATAGAGAGCACCTATGCTGGTATTTTGAACCTGGGAAGTTGCCTTTCCTTGGCATTACATTACATATGTCTCTCCAGGTTATTATGAAATCTGTCCGTTCCTCATTTCTTATAGCACAATAGGATTCTGTTACATTCATAGACCACAACTTGTTTAGCCATTCCCCATTTGATGGGCACTTGCTTGATTTCTAGTCCTTTGCCACCACAAAAAGAACTGCTATAAATATTTTTAAATATACAGTTTCTCCTCCCACATGTATGACCTCTTTGGGATGCAGCCCTAGAAGTGGTCTTGCTGGGTCAAAGGGCATGCACATTTTTATAGCCCTTTGGGTATTGTTCTAAATTGCTCTCCAGAATGATTGGATCAGTTCACAGTTCCACCAACCATGCATTAGTGCTCCAATTTTCCCACATCTTCTCCAGCATTAACCATTTTCCTGTTTTGTTATGTTAACCAATTTGACTGGTGAGATGTAGTAACTCAGAGTTGTTTTGAATTGCTTTTCTCTAATCAGTAGTGATTTAGAGTATTTTTTCATATGCTTATCAATATCTTTTATTTCTTGCTCTGAAAACTTTGAAAACATAACCTTTGTCCATTTATCAATTGGGGAATGACTTGTATTCTTATATATTTGACTCAGTGCTCTGTATGTTTTAGAAATGAGGCCTTTATCAGAGACACTGGTTGTAAAATTCTTTCCAAATTTTCTGCTTCCCTCCCAATTTTGGTAACATTGGTTTTGTTTGTACGAAAACATTTCAATTTAATGTAATCAAAATGATCTATTTTGCACTTAGTAATCATCTCTATCTCCTGTTTGTTCATAAATTAATTCCTTCTCCATAAATCTGACAGGTAAAGTATTGCTTGATCTCCCAGATTTCTTACATATTTATATCTAGATCATGAACCCATTTAGACTTTATTTTGGTGAATGTTGTAAGATATTGGCCTATGCCCAGTTTTTGCCATAATATTTTCCTGTTTTCCCAGATGTTTTTGTCAAAGAGTGAGTTCTTATCCCAGAAGCTAGAGTTTTGGGGTTTATCAAACATTAGATTACTATAGTCATTGATTATTGTGTCTTGTGTACCTAATCTATTCCACTGATCCAGTACTCTATACCTTAGCAAGTACCAAGTAATTTGGATGACTGCTGCTTTGTAGTACAGTTGAAACTATTGTATGGCTAGGTTACTTTCTCTAGCATTTCTTTTAATTAATTCCCTTCATCTTCTGGGCCTTTTGGTTTTCCACATGAATTTTGTTTATATTTTTTCTAGCTCTATAGAATATTTTGGGTAGATTGATTGGTATGACATTAAATAGGTAAACAAACTTAGGTAAAATTATCATTTTTATTATATTAGGTTGACCCAACCATGAGCAACTGGTGTTTTTCCAGTTATTTAGTTCTGATTTTATTTGCATGAAAAGTATTTTGTAATTGTGTTTATATAGTTCCTGGGTTTGTTTTGGCAGGTAGACTCCCAAATATTTTATAATGTCTACCATAACTTCAAATGGAATTCCCCTCTTTCTTGCTGTTGGGTTTTGTTAGAAACATATAGGAATGATGAGGATTTATGTGGGTTTATTTTGTATCCTGCAACCTTGCTAAATTTATTTATTATTTCAAGTAGTTTTTTTACTTGGTTCTCTAGGATTCTCTAAGTATCTCATCATATCATCTGCAAAGAGTGAGAGCTTAGTCTCTTCTTTACCTAATCTTATTATTTTTTATTTTTTTCTCTTATTGCTACTGCTAAATGATTCATTTTTAAATTGCATATAGAGTCACTTTGAGAAGGAAATTCTATATATTTTCTTGCTCAGTTTCATTTCCATAGAATTCAAATAATTAAAATAACTGGATGAAGCAGAAAAAGAAATGATTAGGTCAAGTATTTATTATAAGGTATTTTACCTTCTTTTTCTATCTTTCTTTTAAACTAAAGATTTGGTATGTGTACAATTTTTTTGAAAATGTTATTTGAGTAGATTTAGATTCTATATATTAAAATTATCTCTCATGATTTCTAAAAAAAGAAAATGCTTTATTTCAGGAGTTCCAGTTCTTGACCTTTGGGTAAAGGATGGTGATTTTTCAACCCTTCAAATGTTTGATGATCAGCTGGCTATGGTTCACAAAAGGAATATGAGATACATTGTGATTTATTAAATACAGAGCCAGGTGAAACTGTGTTCAAGTCCTTTTTATGAAATGTACTTGCTGCTTGAGCCTGGAAAATTCACTTAACTTCTCCTTTCTATAGAAAACTCTCTTAAGTTTGTAAACTCCAGATAAAGTTACAAATTGCATTGGCAGAGGGATTTTGCTAAATCAAAAATTACTGATACTGATAAAATCACAGATCTATTTCACATTCTATCACTGAAAATATTTGAAGATTTGAATTGACTTCTTGTATACCCAAGAGTCATATACAATATCCTTTGGTCATACAAAATTTACTCAGAGTCCAAACCTAACTCAACTTTTGTCTAGTACTGTCAATAGGAATCCTTGAGACTATCTGAAGCACTCCACTCAGTCTCATCATGTTTATTCTTTTAACTATGCCTCTACTTATGTGGATTCTCTCCCTCCCTTCGTCCCTTTCTCCCTCTCTCTCTCTCTCTCTCTCTCTCTCTCTCTCTCTCTCTCTCTCTCTCTCTCTCTTAAGCATGTCCTCCTTCCTTTTTGCTTTCCAAGTTGTATTCATCCTTTCAGGTCTAGTATAAGTCCAACTTCAGGTTCGCCTTCTTTTTCTATCATTCAGTAATCTCTCTTTCTTTGAAGTCCATATATCTACCACTGGATCAAAATCCTGGAAGCCATTGCCAACAGATCCTGAAGGCATTTCCCTTCCTTCCTCAATGAGTTTGTTAAAATTTTTCTCCCCTTCCCAACTCTTGCCCTCATAATAGAAAACCTCAATATACATATTGATTCTCCCACAATTACTCTAACCACTCTGTTCCTCAATATATTCACCTCCTGTTAACCTCAATCCCACCTCAGCCACACACAAGTGTGATCATTCCCTTGATCTTCACCCACGAGTGGTCCACCTCTTCATTTAAGAATTTTGAAATCCCCACATCCAATTCAATCTATTTGCTTTTCACCTTTCCCTCTGCCTTTGCTCACATAACCCTATTATTCAACCTCACTGTGACCTCCAATCCTTTGACCCTTTGATTCTTATCCAGGGAGTTTCCCCTTCACTAGTCACTCTCTCCTCTTGTCTCCTTCATGAAACAATTCAACTGTACATTGCCATCCTCTCTTGAATGCCTAGCCCTCTTATCATGTCACTGATCACACCAAGTCAGGCTTCAAACTTGGATGAACCCTAATACTTATCAATTTTGTAGCTATTCATGTTTTGCTGAATGAAGGTGGAGAAAATTAAAAAATCATTCTAACTGGGTCAACTACAAATGTATATTATTTCATCTCAACTGAACCCTCACTGCTTCGATGTAATCCTACTAAACCTCCCTCATCAATTGTCTATCACACTGTTCATAGAAGCTCCTCCAAGTATTTTCATCCCTCCTGAAATCCCACATGGCTCTTCTTCCCCTTGATCTATCAGCTGAGAACTTTGCTCTGTATTTTACAGAAAAAAAAATTACTGCCTGAACTGTTAGTTCTCTCTTCCTTTTCTCCTATCACTGAGGTGCCTTCTGCCATTTTCACCTCCTTCATGACAGTCTCACCTGAAGAAGTAGCCTTACTCCTTACTGAGACCAACTTCTCTACTTGTAAGTTATCAAATTCCATTTGTCTCTTCCAACATATTCTCTGTAATCCTCACTCTTTCTCTTCTTCTTTTTAAAAATTTTAGCCTTAAATATTAAAACAAAGATATAATAAGAAAAAGAAGCATATTATAAACTTAAATATAAAAAAGAAAAGAAAAATATGTCATGTGCACAGCAGAATATAAGAAAGGATTCAAAATCTACTGCAATAAATTTCCACTTCCAGAAAAACTACATATTAAATACTATGCGTTGTGTTGAGAGCTGTCCATCTTTGCTTCTTTGTAGGTTTTCATTTGTTCTCTGCTATACACTTTTTACTTTGCCCTTTTTCCCCTTCTTCCCCCCTACCCCTCCTCTGAATGCTAAAATTAAGTGTGAATATATTTCCATATAGATATACACATACATGTATACATACACACATACATACTTACATACATGCATACACAAATAAACATATCATTTCCCTAAGAGGTTCTACTCCTAATCTTTGTTCTTATGCTTGTGTGTATCTCTTACTTCCTCTCTTTTATGATGCCTTCACTTTACTTCTACCATTATCTTGCTTTCTTATTACTGAATGCACCCCCTACAATGGTCCCTCCCTTATCCTTCTATTCCCATAAATCTAAACAACCCTTTTATGTATTCCCTCACTCTCCACTCTAAGGATCCCTTCCTTATCCTTCCAAAGATCCTTCCCTTATCCTCCCACTCCCACTAATCTAAACACCCTCCTATATTCCCCTTTAACCTATTCCCTTATCATCTCCTTTAAAGATCCCTCCCTCATCCTCTCCCCCATCCCTATCCCCTTAGGATTTTATTTCTTTCTAAACTTAGAAGACTTTTGTACTATTCTGGATGTATATGTATTATTCCCTCTTGAATCCATTCCTAATGAAAGCAGGTTTCCAGGGCTAATAACCCTTCTCCCCCATCTAATTATTCTATATGTGTTCTTCATCTTGCACCTCATTCATATACACCTTTTTAGCTGCTCTTAAATGGTTCTACTTCTTGAAGTCCTATCATGCTCAAGTCTACCCCCATCTTTCTTATGAACTATCCAATTACTAATAACAAATCTACAGCAGAAAATTTTCATGCATTCTGTTGAAAACTGTCAATCTTTGTTTCTTTGTAGGTTTTCTTTTGTTCTCTGCTGTACAATTTTACTTTGCTCTTTTTTCCCCTTCCTCCCTCCTTAATCTGTATTAGACATATGTTTTGCATCTTACATTCCTAAATGATAACAGTCTATCCTAATTGAGTTCCTTGCAATTGGTCTTTGGTTATGTACCTTATATTTCTCATGGCTCTTGTATGTCAAATTATCTCTTAAGTTCAGGGTTGAGTTTTTTTTTAACAAAGTCCTGAAAGTATTCATTAAATGTCCATTTTTCATATAAAGAAATCAAAGTTATCTATAGGTATATGAAGAAGTATTCTCAATCATTATTGATTAGAGAAATGTAAATCAAAATAACTCTGAGGTACCACTTATAAAGTCAAGTACATGCAGCTCTCCAGAATACTTCTTCTGTGACTAGCTTTAAGGTTCTGATTACATTGTATAGTGAACTCTATTTATTCAGCAATAAAGTAAGGCAAAACATTCACAGAAACCAAAGTACAGCATTCACAATGATATAACCTAGCAACTTATCATCACAGTGACATAGTTTTAAACAAAAGATATCATTCAGTAAATCCTTACCTCAATCATCCTTAAGGAGCAAGCCTCCATAAGGGACACAAAGTACAAAGGTCAAATTTCCCACCCCAGGTCATATTGTCTTAATCTCTCAGTCAAAAAGTCTTCTTTCTTCTTGATTGGAGATTAGTTTCCAATCATCCTTAACCCATTCGTTCTTAAGGGGTGCAAGGAACAAAGCACAACGTTCTCCCACCCCTAGGCCACTGTCAATCATGATCATCTGAGTCAGCACTAAGTACCCAAGGAGAGGTCTTTTCATCTTGGCTTGAGGCTGGCTCCCAGATTCCATGGTTCTTCTTCCATGGGTCCAGCTCTTGCTTGAATATCCCCAAATGTCACCTGGATTCACCGGCAGGAAGCTCTCAGGTCCTAATCCAGCTCCTCGTCCAGCTCCTTGTCCAGCTTCCATATTGTAGCTCACAGTGTCCAGTCCACCTCAAGTCCTTCACAATTCCTATTTCTGGGAAGACAAAGCTGAACAGAACCAAAACAACATTCACACATATTGTTGGCACCATCATCAATTCACTATCTGCCTGTGAAATCAACACAGACCCACAAACAATGTCTGAGAAGTAAACACAAATCATCAGCATCATCCCAGGACCTCTGAAACCTTCTTTCAGGAGTTCTGTAAACAGAAAATAAGAAAATCCTCTTTCAGGGCTTCCAGTAACATCCCAGGACTTCTGTACAAAGTATCTCAAACACAGATCAACACAGACAGAGTGCTGGCCACCACAAGTGCTCCCTTCTCAGTTCTTTTCAGTCCCAGTTTGTGTTCCTCCTTTTATATGGTTACTTCTGTTCTTTTCTGCCCCTTCTTGTTACATCAGCAAGTTCCTCCCACCTTCAAATAACAAGGGGTTCAAAAAAGGTGCTAAATAATTAAATAGCTGAAACAAGGTACTAAATACTACTTTGCTTGCCCTTACACCACTTCATACCTATCAGATTGGTTAATTTGACAAAAGAGGAAAGTAGTAAATATTGGAGAGCATGTGGGAAAATTAGAACACTAATGCATTGTTGGTGGAGTTGTGAACTGATGCAAACATTCTGGAGAGAAATTTGAAAGTATGCACAAAGGACTATAAAATTGTGCAGACCTTTTGATCCAGTAATAACACTTCTAAATCCGTATCCCAAATAGATAAAAAAATGGAAAAAGGACCCAAATGTACAAAAATATTTATAGTATCTCCTTTGGTTGTGGCCAAGAATTAGAAATTGAGTGGATGTCCATCAATTGGAGAATGACCTATCAAGTTGTGGTATATGAATATAATTGAATGCTATTTTGTTATAAGAAATGATGAGCAGTCAGACTTCAGGAAAACCTGGAAAGACCTATATGAACTGATACTGAGTGAAGTGAGCAGAACCAGGAGAAAAACGTGCATAGTAACAGCAACATTTTGTGGTGACTAACTTTGATAGACCTAGCTCTTTTCAGCAATTCAAGGATCTAAGACAATTCTGAAAGACTCATGATGGAAAATGCTTCTCGATTCCAGACAAAGAAGTATGGAGTCTGAACTTAGATCAAAATATACTATTTCTCTCCTTTTTTGTTTCTTCTTTCTTGTGTTTTCTTCTTTACAACATGACTAATGTGAAAATATATTTAATGTGAATGTATCTGTAGAGCCTATATCAGATTGTATGCTGTCTTGGGGAGGAGATAGAGAAGGAAGAAAGAGAAAATTTAGAACTCAAAATCTTATGGAAGTGATTGTTTCAAATTAAAAAAAAATAATTAAAATGATTCCAGATAAAAACAAAAACAAAAACAAAAAATTCTGGATCTCCCTTTTTTTTTTCTTTTTGGAGGGCAATTGGGGTTAAGTAACTTGCCCAAGGTTACACAGCTACTCTTTTTGTGTGGTATTAAGTGTCTGAGGCCAGAACCAGACTCAGGTCCTCCTGACTTCTGGACTGGTGCTTTACTTACTGCGCCACCTATCCGCCCCTCAGATATCCTTTTCTAATTAGCTGACTTTCCCTTCATACCCTTGCTTTCCTTAGATTGTTTTTTTTTTTGCTTGTTTTTCCCCAATTTCTCTCATTTGCTTTTTAAAGTCTTTTTAAAATTCTATGAATTCTTTTTGGGCAGGTGATCATTTGGCATTACTCTTTGGTGTAGAAGAGGATTTCTTTGCTTCACTATCCTCCTCTGAAGACAAACCCTGGTCTTCTCTCTTCCCATAGTAACTCTCTATGGTTGGATCCTTTTTCCTTTGCCAGTGTATTTTTTTTGTAATAACTTAATTTTTGTACTCACCTTTTAGTAATGCAGTATGGGGATGGTGCCTCTGGCTACAGATCTTTCTTCAGTTCTCCTTTCTGACCTTGAAACCAAACCAAGACCCTCCAGACTCCTATAAATGCCAGTGTCCCCACCCCACTGCTTCAGTACTCACTGGGCATGTGCTGGTTCCTTCTTGCCCCTGTGGCATCTCTCCAACAAAGCTGCATCTGGAATTCCTTGTAAGCAGAGAGAGGTTCCCTCAATCTTCCCCAGCTCATATGCTCAACTCTCCTCACTGTACCACTCACAAAAGTTCCTGTGATGATGGCTAAGGCAGTCTTAGGGTTTTTTGCAAGGTGTTTATTCTTTACAAGGACCAATCCTCTTCCTGGGAGTTTTCTTTAGATCTTCTCTGATTTTCCTGAGGAGTCTGATTCTGCCCCTTCCTTTATTAATTTATACCACTCTATGTTTGTCGTGAAGCACTGTTTTATCTCTTTTGTAGAGCAAAATCTTGAGAGCTTGGAATTTTCTTTCCTACACTGCCATCTTCCCAGCACTCTCTTCTTACTCTTTTACTTATTTTCAATCCCTTCCTCTCAACTGACTCATTTCCTACTCCCTAAAAATATGTCCATGTTTCCCCTACATTAAAAAAAGAGTGAAATCTCACTTGATCCTCCCATCCCTTCTATCATTTTATATCTCTGCTGTCCTGTGTAGCTAAGCTCTCCAAAAAGGCCACCTACATTAGATCCGTCCTTTAACTCTCCTCTCAATCTCTTCATAACTCCTTACAATCTGGTTCCAAATGTTGTCGTTCTAATGAGAGAATTCTCTCCAAAGTTACTAATCATCTTTTACTTGTTAAGTCAAATCCTTAATTGCCAGACCATTCCACACCTTGATCTCTTTGTAGCTCTTTATATGATGGATTACTTTCTCCTCCTTCATACATTATTGTCTCTAGGTTTTTAGGATGCTACTGTCTTCTGGTTTTCATGGTATCTATCTGAACATTCCTCTGTCTCCTTTGGTAGATCCTCATCCAGATGACACTTCATAAGCATAAATATCCCATACGGTTTGTCCTGTGTCCTCCTCTATACTAATTCATTTGGTGATCTCATTAGTTCCTCTGTATTTAATGAACATAGCTATGTTGATGATTCTCAAATATACCTTTCCTTCCGCAATGTCTCTGCTGACGTTTAATCTCACAACTTCAACTACCTTTCAGACATCTTGAACTTGATGTCAGTAGACATTTTAAACTCAACATGCCCAGGACTGAACTTATTATCTTTCCCTTTAAATCTTCCCCCTACCACTTTCCCTAATACTGTAGAGGATGATACCATCCTCTGGTCCCTCAGACTTGAAACCTAAAAGTCATCGTGGATTCTTCATTATGTCTCATCACCACCACCCCATATTCAAGCTATTTCCAAAGCCTGCTAATTTTAATTTTGTAACATATTTCAAACATGTCTCCTCTCTTTAGGCACCACCATCACTCTACTTCAGACCCACCCTCACTCCAAGCCTTGATGATTGCTAAGGACTGCTAGTGGGTCTGTGTGCCTCAATTCTCTTCTCACTTCAATCCATTCTCCATTCAACTGCTGAAGTGATTTGCCTAAAAAACAGGTCCAATGATATCATCTCTCTACTCAATAAATTATAATTGCTTTTTATTGCCTCCAGGAACAAATACAAAATGCTGTTTGACATTCAAAGATTTTATATCCTAGACTCCTCCCACCTTTCTGATCTTTTTACACCTTACTTTTCAACATTCTTTGATACAGTTACACTGACCTCATGTCTATTCCTTAAACAAGACACTGGCAATTTTTCTGTCTGTCCTGCATTCCTGAAATTTTCTCCCTCCTCCAGTCCAACTATTGACCTGTCTGGTCTTTTAAATCCCAAATGAAATCCCAGCTTCTCCAGGAACCCTTCCCCAAATCCCTCTTCATTCCAGTGCCTTTTTTTCTGTTAATTATTTCCTATTTAGCCTGTGTATAGATGAATTTGTATTTTTTGTTTGCAGGTTATTGCTTCCATTAAGCTATAGCTCTTTCATTTCATTTTATGTCCCCAGAATTTAGTACAGTGGCTGACACATATTAGGTGCTTAACAAATGTTCATTGTTTGATTTATTGGTGAGACCTTCATTGGCCACTTCCATCCAGGTTGATCTCATCTTCCTCCAAACTCAGTAATACTTTGTTACAACTCAGTGGACATTTCTCTACATTCAATGTTGTGGTCATTCTCAAAGAATTCTATCATTTTGTATCAATATCAAGATGGGAGCTTACATTGATATCTAAGTATTCCTTTAATTTGAATTGCAATCCATTTTGTGCCTCCTCATCCTTTGTATTTCCTATGCATATTTTTGAACAAATCTTCTATAGACCATTGATGAAGGCTAACCTTCACATATTTTAATGTTACCCTTGAAGCAGAGCACCACTGAAGGTTTCTATCTGTTATGTCTTAATCTTGGTAAATACCTAGCCCATCTCCATTTCTGTTCAGATATTTCTTTGATGACATATTTTATGTCACTCTTGCATAGATGTCATTATTAGTAACACATCACTGCTTTGTTATGCCCAACAATTTTCTATGCCTTTGGTGCTGCAAAATCTATATTCTTCAGAGAATGAAGTAGCTTATAGCCATATAGAATAACTAGAAGAATATAGTTGCTAAAATTGACCTTTCTATAGGTAAACAGCTTGATATCATTAAAAACACTACAAGATTTTCTAAAATAAAATCAGCCCAATATATATTTCCTATTTAATCTAGTATAGCACTTAATTTTCATCTTTAATAACTACACAAAATAAATGTACAATATCAATGTACCATATTTCATGTCCCAGGAAGAGAAATAGTTATTCTTTAAAAACTTTTTATTTATTCATTCTTAAGTCAACCCCATTTCAGTATCTATTTTGTTAAATGAATGAATGCATGCATGCATGAATGAATAAAAAATATGTTTACTAGCCTCTGTGCTTTATGCTAAACACAAAAGACACAAATACAAAGTAGTCCCTGCTTTCAAGTTGCTTGCCTACTAACGGGGAAGACAGAATCTATAGTGGAGCAAGTCACAGGAAAGATGATTTTGAATTGTGAAATTATGGGGATTGTGAGAGATTAAAATGCTATTTTACAAGAAATATTATTGTTGATTTTGTTACAAGTCTTAGAACAATAGATGGAACATTAGTTTGTGATTGAGGAGGGGAGGAAAAATCATTACATAATAGCAGGACAGAATATTTAATTGGTAAAGAAAAATATGCCAGAGATATTGGGGGAGGCAGGGCCAAGATGGTGGAGTAAAGACAGGGGCTCACCTGAGCTCTCCCCCAAATCCCTCTAAATGACTTTAAATAATGACTCTAAACAAATTCTAGAGTGTCAGAACCAACAACAAGATAGAGTGAAACAATTTTCCAGCCCAAGACAACTTAGATCATTGATAGGAAAGATTTGTTGCACCAGGGTGAGAGAAGAATGCAGTCCAGCACAGGCCATAGCAGTGCAAACCAGGCCCATGCAAACCTGGAGAAGGCCTCAAAGAGATGACTAAATCATTGGCAGCAGTGGTGGTTTTCAAATCTCTCAGGCCATAAAGAATAAGGGGATCAGACAATAGGACAGAAGGAGATTTACAGGGGTTCCTTTGCTGGCACCAGGGGCAGGACTCTGATGCATTGTCCATACTTGGATCTGGGTCACAGTCTTGGGTCTTAGTCCCAGTGTGAGGAGGAGCAGAGCTTGCAGTCACAGGGGCTCAGAGATCTTGGTCACAGTTCCAGGGTTGGAAAGAGTATTTGTGGTCACTCACAAACCACTGCACAATAAAGGAGTGTAGTAAATATACATCTCTTTAGATCATAACACCTTGGAAGAGTCAAATTACCCAGAATTAGTTCTGAAAATAGCTGCACGTTTGGGACAGTATTCCTTTCACCTGGGAAGCAGAACCTCTCTTTAGCATTGAGTTAAAAGTCAAAAAAATGACTGGAAAATTAGCAAACAATAGAAAATAATTCTGATCATAGGAAGTTACTATGGTAACAGGGGAAATCAAAACCCACACTCAGAATAAGACTAAAAAGTCAAACTTCCTGCATTCAAAGCTTGAAATAAAAATAACAATTAGGCTCAGGCCATGCAAGTGCTCAAACAGGATTCTAAAAATCAAGCAAGAGAGATAGATGAAAACTGTGAAGAGAAAAGGGAGTGATGTAAGAAAATCATGAAAAACATATCAATGGCTTAGTTAAAAGAGGCCCAAAAGGTCCTGAAGAACATAACACCCTAAGAAACAGAATAGGCTAAATGGTAAAAGAGACACAAAAATCCAATGAAAAAAGAATGCCTTGAAAAGCAGAATTTACCAAATGGAAAAGATAGAAAAATTCGCTGAAGAAAATTTGTTAAAAAGAAGGACTGACCAAATGAAAAAGGAGGTACTAAAGCTCAGTGAAAGAAACTAATTCTGTAAAAGCCACAACTGGGAACGTGGAAGCTAATGACTTTATGAGACATCAAGAAACAATGAAATAAAAAAAAACATGCAAAAAATAGGTGCAATAAAGTCCTTTAGAAGCTGATCTATGCAAGATTCCATTTTTAAGGTCATGTATCAGCAATGCCATATTCACAATGCCTATAGAGATTACAAATATGCTGATATAATTATCCATCACAAAATACATCATGTTTGCCATATGGGGAAATAAACTAGAAAATTTATTAAGATACCAAAAGACTGAGTCCCAAAACCAGAAAGTGAAAGCCATCAGAGTAGTTATGATATTGGCACAGATAAAGTAGAAAGCACCCACATTCTCAAGCTTTTAAAACAGAACAGGCTACCTCAGGCAAAGGTCCTCCTCTCCCCACGCACAGCAACCACCCAGCGTCCGGGAAGCGTGCTCCCAGCAGCTCCGGCCCCTGGCAGTCCTCAGCAGGAGTCCTTAGCAGAAAGTCCTCAGCAGTCCTAACTCAAAAAGGGCTTCACGCTGCCGCTGCCTCTGCTGCTGCCGCCGCCATCGCAACCACCGCCAGCCACCGCAGGACCGCTAGCTCGGCTTTCACTTTCTCTGGCTTTCGCTTTCTCTTGCTCCGCCCCTTCCTGCTACGTCAGCATGTCCAATGGGGCATGGAAGATCTTTAAATCCCATAACCCTTACATTCAGCCCCAAGATCTTTCATGTCCCTTACTTGGCAAAAATACAGTAGGAATAACTGGTGTCAACAAAATTTCACAACAATATAACAAGAATAGCACACAATAAACACAGAAAACCATATTTTAGGGTGGCGCTTGAGCACAAGCTCCCCATCATTCCCCCCACCCCGAACAAATGGGGCCCCAAAATCTTGTGGTAAGGGGTGAAGATCTCTTCTTCTATGGCTACTTACTTGCTGCTGAAATCGGATGTAGAGCTGTCCCTGTCCTAAGGGGTCCCATTTGAGAGGTCAGTTCTTAATATGCTTGATGCCAGGTCCAAGGGTGACACATCACAGTTGCAGACAGGGGGTGACATCCAGCTTAAGCTATCAGGCATCTACAGATGGAGGGTACCAAGCCTGTGGAAACAAATCTAACAAACAAGGTGAACAAACAAAAAATCAAGAAGAAGCAAAGAGACAATAACCAGACTATCGTAGCCTCACTCACGGTAGAATAAATGACTTAAGTGTACAATTTTATAATCATCTTCTCCAGAATAAACAATAGTTACAGTGTTATCCTTCCCATATACTATAATCTCTGCAGCCTTTGGAATATCATCTGGCTTCCGTTTTACCCATACTTTAGCTCCTGATTTTATTCTATCAGTAGAACCAAATCCTTCAGTTCCTGTGACAGTTATTTTGGAAGGAGGGTCAGTTTTTACAAGTGGCATTGTTTTACAAGGAACGATAATCACTTGAACTATCCTATCATTCTTGTGAATCTGTATGGGCCCTTCACCTAAATTCTGGAATGTTACAATTTCTCCTTGATAATTAGAATCTATTACTCCAGCCAATACATGTATTCCTTGAGCTGCTAATCCTGGTTTGGGTAAAATCTGTCCAAAGTGATTTTTAGGGATTCTTATGCATATCCCAGTGGAAATTTTTCTTACTTCTTTCCTGTCCAACCAAAAGTCCTCTAAACAATGTAAATCATACCCCACTGAACCAGGTGGTCCTGGGTACGGTGCTGGGACATCTGGCCTCAAGGTCCAATACTCAATATTTGGGATCTTGTGTGTTTGTTGTTTTCTAATTTGCAGATTGGGGGTCATCATTCTGGCTAGAGGTGTACTTCCTGCCAATGGTCTATTATTCGAATTACGCAAAGCCATGAAAAAATTATCCTTCCAATGTTGATATGAATTATTGGAACTTAACTTCCTCAACTGTTCTTTCAGTAATCCATTCATTCTTTCAATTAACCCAGATGCTTCTGGATAATATGGAATATGATATATCCATTCTATATTGTTTAGTATACAATACTTCTTCATTTCATTGCCTTTGAAATGTGACCTGTTGTCACTTTGAATCTGCATTGGGGTTCCATAATATAGACTTATGAGATCTAGAGTTTTACAAGTGTTTTTCTGGGTTGCATTCTTATAAGGACAAGCTACTAGTACACCTGAATAGGTGTCAACACAAGTACATATAAATCTGCATCCTTTATCCAGTGGTAGTGGACCAATATAATCTATTTGCCAGATTTGGGCTGGGACTTTTCCTCTTGCTATCCCTCCAGTTACTACCCGAGGAACAGTTCGCTCCTTTTCCAATTGACATATATGACATTCTTCTGCTATCTGTTTTTTGCTTCCTTTTAGCTACATGAACAGTAGCTTGCTCCTGGACCACATGAGTCCCTCCAGTTTGCTCTTCTGAGTGCTGTGACACAGAAGAATCCTCAGGCAAACCAGCTGACTCCCTAGCCATCCTAGCTCTTTCCTTCAGCAGCTTATCCCTACTTTTACACATAAGGCGATAACTTGTTAGCAGCACCCAGCCTCTCCTGCACAGTCCTGCCAGTTCTTTGCCTGGTTCTATGGGTATTGCTTTCAAACATCTTTCCAAATCTCCAGGTTCTCCCTCTTTTAGCCTTGGTTCCCAATTTTCACAGGGCCCTGTGCTTTTAGCCCATTCTCTGGCTAGAGAGGAATAAGGCAAATCCTCCCATCCTGGAATAGCCATTTCTCCCTCTAAAGCCCCACTGCTTCCAAATAGAGGCCTGACATTTTGTGATCCCATCCTCGTCGCCAAATGTATCAGCAATGCCATATACACAATGCCTATAGAGATTACAAATATGCTGATATAATTATCCATCACAAAATACATCATGTTTGCCATATGGGGAAATAAACTAGAAAATTTATTAAGATACCAAAAGACTGAGTCCGAAAACCAGAAAGTGAAAGCCATCAGAGTAGTTATGATATTTGCACAGATAGATAAAGTAGAAAGCACCCACATTCTCAAGCCTTTAAAACAGAACAGGCTACCTCAGGCAAAGGTCCTCCTCTCCCCACGCATAGCAACAACCCAGCGTCCGGGAAGCGCGTTCCCAGCAGCTCCGGCCCCTGGCAGTCCTCAGCAGGAGTCCTTAGCAGAAAGTCCTTAGCAGTCCTAACTCAAAAAGGGCTTCACGCTGCCGCTGCCTCTGCTGCTGCCGCCGCCATCACAACCACCGCCAGCCACCGCAGGACCGCTAGCTCGGCTTTCACTTTCTCTGGCTTTCGCTTTCTCTTGCTTCGCCCCTTCCTCCTACGTCAGCATGTCCAATGGGGCATGGAAGATCTTTAAATCCCATAACCCTTACAGGTCATTATGTCCTAACTTCATTATATTCTAACTTGGTATTTTCCATGATGTCTTAATCAGTCCTTTACAGGAGTTTCTTTATCATTTTAATATCAAGACTAACATATATGTATGATTATTATAGTTGCATACTTAGATAGATACTTTATAATGACCAAGCTGATATTTCTCTACTAAGTTATAATGACTAAGGTTAGTTAACACAGGAATTTCCTTGGGACTACATTAAAGTTTGATTACACACACATTTTTTGTTTTGTTTTGTTTTTAACCAGGGACAGTCTTTACTATCAAATACACAATCATTTCTTATCCTAAAGATTATAGCAGGTAAAAGATTAGCAAAGTGATACAGAGTAAAGCACTCAATATATTGATTATTGATCATTCCCTTTCAACATATATATTAACAAATATTTATTGAACTAAATATTTACATACATAACATTGTGCAATTCATGACATAACATTTAAAGAAGTTTTTGACAGAATGACTTTAAGAAGTTCTCTAAGTAGTTAGCAAGACAAAATGCACACATTAAAAAAGTGAAGACATAATCTGAATTAAATAATTAATTAGTCCATCTATTGCCATAATGGTGTTGACCCTGACAGGTTGTACCATACTAGAATGATTCTGACTTTATTTCGAGTGACACATTTATCACTTCATTAACTTACAAAGTGGCTCTACCAAATAAATTTACATTTAAAATGTCAGACCAGTTCAAAAACACAGCTCACAAATCCCTACCATTCTCTCAAGAACTTAACTAGAGGACACAACCAGAGGATCAAAATCAAAGATTTAATGAAGTAGCATAATAAGAAAATTAAAAATAAAATCATTCCCATATGAACACGGGGCCCATTCTTGAACAAATAAAGAAATGTACAATAATTTACATATGTAAATAAGTAAGGGGCATTTATGTCCTGGTCATCTAATTACTGTTGTTGACAGCTAGTATGTGTGACTACTACACTTCTGGACTTTCTCTCTTCTTACAGCTTCTGATTTCAGTCATGTCCTCTACCTCTCTACTTAGCCACTATCTTACTTCTGAGAAAAGTTTGCTTTGTCATATTTTTTTCTTTTGACTCTGTAGGATTTTCCCCCCATTAATATGGCTCTTTTAGAAATCAGAATTCATAATCCATTAAATTGTTGAAACACAAACCTAGGACTATAAATGGTCTTCTTGCTAAAGGAAGATATAAAATTCCTTCTTTGTTTTTTAGAGTTTTGACTAGTTTAGGCTTTCCAGATTAAGACAAAAAAATATTACTTACTCTAGGTGCCAAGAACATAAGAATCCAGAAAATCACCTAATGTTTAGAAGAAACTATCTAATATTAGTTAGACTAAAAATCTAATATTTATTATTTAAAGTCTTCACATGACTGTCCAGATTTTTTTGCATGTGGAAGTTCACTCAAACACTAGACTTCTCACATGAGAAATACATGCTTTTCCTGTGGCACTCTCCTTTGACTGTTTGTAGCCAGAATCTCCATTTTAAGGCAACAGCCCTAGTAACCCATGATTTCATTATTCTCCATTCCGAACTTTCTCTACCCTACCCTTGTATCATCTCCTTTCTCATCTTCCTTTTTTAATTTGGTCTATCATGTTAAAATATAAAATCTTTGAGGGTAGAGGCTGTCTTTATTCTACTTTTATTTGAATTCCTACTATGTAACACAGAGGAATAGACATAGTAAGTGCTGAATAAAAGAATAAAACAAAGTTAAAGACAAGAGAAAGGTCATTCTCTTCTTCCTGTCTAAACACACAATCATATGTGACAGCAAAGTCTTTTTCAGCTTTGAGCTTCTTTTAATTTTAACTTAAACTAATGTATTATCTCTTGAAACATAATTTCACATAGATCCCAACCATCCAATTTGGTAATAGTTTTTCCTTCTTTATAAACAATATCTTTAAAGTGAGGCATTTTAACATAGTCTGTGTTTACGTGAAAAGGAACAAAGGAAAACACGACAGTTAAGTTAAAGCAAAATGAATTCAGATCAGTATTTATTTTCTTCAAACCATATCCTCAACATTGATTTGCCTAAATTCATTTTTTGCCTTTAAATGAAACATTTAGTCAATTGTTTTTACTTATGTGCACTATCATTTATTCAAATCATAAATACACTTCCACAGTCCCAACTAGAAGACAACTTTCATTTAATCTGCCTAAGTCACAAAGCTATGTATAGTCTATGTACAAATTATACTTTTTATGAGATATTTAGTCATCAAAAACTGATTCAAATATAGCTTAATCAATGGATAGAGAGTATTTCATCTAAAAATCAACTTCATGGTCAATATAAATTATCAATGTGACATTAATGCCAAAAAAGTTAGTTGAACCTCTAACTACATTCAGATACAAGAAAAAAAGAGACAGAAGTCCTGCTAAACTCTGCCTCGGTCAGTACACATGTGAAAATATTGAGCTCAGTTTTGAGCACCTAATTTCAGGAAGACCATTGATTAATTTGAAGGATTCCAATGGAAGATAAGCAAGATTATAAGGGATCTTATATTCTTGCTATGTGGGGATCAGCCAAAGAAACTAGTGATATTTGCTGTGAGAATAGCATGATAGGGAAGGGGAAAGCTGAATGATTTTTCAAGGCCACCAAGAAGGCACAGTCGATAAAGTGCCTGGTCTAGATTCAGAAATACTCATCTTGAGTTCAGATCTGATCTTAGGCATTAACTGTGTGACCCTGGACAATTCACTTAACCATTTTGTCTATTTCCTCATCTGTAAAATGAGTTGGAGAATGAAATGACAAAAAATTTTAATATCTTTGCTAAGAAAATTCAAATGAAATCATGAAAAGTTGGACACAACTAAAAAGACTGAATAATAAATAAAAGAGGGATAAAACTCATTCTGACACCATTAATAATGTGATAGTCCCCTTCTCTGAACATTGGAGGTATTCATGCAAAGACTGGGTGGTCATTTGTCAGGTATGTTGTAAGTAGATTATCTCTTTTATGTAGAAGTTTGATTCTATGATAATAATAATTATATTACCTAATATTTAGATAGAGCTTACAACATAAGTAATATATATATATATACACACACATAGTACTAAGAACTATACAATTATTATCTCATTTTTTCCTTATGATAACTGTTGGAGGGAGGTGCTACTATTATCCTAACTTTTTAGATGAAGAAATTGAGACAGTGGTTAATGACTTGCCCAGGGTCGCATGGCTTATAAATGTTTGAGGCTCGATTTGAATTCAGGTCTTCCTGACTCCAAGCCCAGTGCTCTTTCCATTGTTTCATCTAGCTAAAGAAAGGGGGAAGGGAAGTTCAGCAAAATTAAGAAAGCCCTCTGTGCACAGACTCAGAAAACTTAAATTGCAGTTCAACATGTAGTATGGGGAAGTCATTCACTTCTGTGAGTTTGTTTCTTCATCTATAAAACAGGGATAATCCAAATTTATACTAACTACCTTAAGGTAGCCACGTGGTACAGTAGGCAGTTACAGAATATTTTTCTAGAATGAGTAAAACCTTAGTTCAAATCCTTACTCCAGGCATTTACCATTTACTAGCTGAGTGACCTTGCACAAGTCAATGAATCTCTATCTGTCTCACCTTCCTCAGCTAGAAAAAGGAGATAATTATAATAATAATATCTACTTCCCAGGTTTTTGTGAGGATCAAGTAACATAATATTTATAAAACCCTTACTACAATGCCTGGAAAATGGTAGGTGCTATATAAATACAAGCTATTATTACTTCTTCTTCTTCTTCTACTACTACTACTACTACTACTACTACTACTACTACTACTACTACTACTATTTGACTTGTTGGAAAGATCATTAAGCATAATATATGCAAAATCATCCATAACTGTAAAGGACTGTTTATACATGTGCAACTGCTATTAATGAATTTGTGTTGCACCCAAGCCAGGAATCACAGTTGAAAGTGTGGAGTTTGTCTTTAAATAAATGCCAGCTATGGACCCATGGATCAGTACCTGCTACATCTGTACTTAGTTTCTGGTTTATTAATACCTATGAATTTCTGAATGACATTTTTTAATACACCATCTTGTTATTGACACATTCAAGGTTTGTCTTAACAAGTGGGCTGAAGTTAAACTTTTGCGAATATTAAAGAATCGTGTGCTGTATCTCAAACCGTTATTTAGGCAGGCACTTGGATTGCTGTAGTTACAAATCAACTAACTTTTATTTAGTTCAGCATATTCTGATAGGTCATCAATTCTTAACTTTTTGGACTCAGGACCCCTTTACACTCTTAAAAGAAGATAGGTGATGCCCTAAAGTTTTTTTTTTTTTAAGAATTCTTCATTATATCCAATGGAGTGCTGATAAATATCATTTCCCTCATGAATTTTGTATTTCTTTGGCTTCTCTGCCATGTCCTTAGTAAACAAATCACTGGGAAATCTTAGCATCTTGCAAGATCCATTGACACTTGTTATTCACACCTCATCAGCACCCCCTATCCCTCTTATAAACTCCTCTATTTAAGGAAAGGGGAAGAACAGACATCTCACTTCCCATCTAACGATACTCCTTTTTGACTTTTTAAGCTTCTCTACACATACTACTTTTTTCACTCTAATTTCTTCACCTTGACCATGCTGCCCTGTTCTATTTCCCTCCACTTTTGACTTTCCTTTCCATGTTCTTTTCTTCATAAGATAGTAATGTCCTTGAAGACAGGGGCTGTCTTTTTTTTTTTTTTTTGTATTTCTATCCCTGCCACTTACCTCTATCCACAGAGCAGGTTCTTAATGAATGTTTATTAACTATTGACTAAATACTTAATTACTGACTTTCAAAAAAGCCCACACATTTCTAAGTTAAATCTGTTGTTGTTTGTCCTTCATTTTTGAAGAGGATCAATGACATCATGGGAGCATGGCCTGGCTTCTGCTTGAATTGAAGTGAGGCAGAGGCTGAACTAACTAAAAGTTAGTTGATTTGTAACTACAACAATCCAAGTGCCTGCCTAAATAATGGTTTGAGATAAAGCACACGATTCTTTAATACAAAGTTATCAGCCTCACTCTTCCAGAGTCATCAAAGTCTAGAAGCAAGACAAAAGCCAAGATGACCAACCATGGCCTGGGATGAAATGGATGACCTTGGCATCTTCAATGTCTGACCAAGCTTTGAAGGTTCCATAGCACCTTCTTCATTCACCTTTGTAACTATTAGAATAAATTGTTCGCAACTGCCCATTTTGCCAGGAAAGTCCTCACATTCTTGGGGAAGACATCCCTCTAAACTGACTGATGGTTTTGAGGATTGTTGGTTCCCATTAAACTGGTTTAGCCTGTATGCCAACAAAGTTTTACCAAAGTGTGGTTGCTGCTCATGCTATAACTTCTTGGAGTGACAAATCTAATCTCCAAGTTTAATCTATATTATTAAAATTTTCTATGACGTTTTTCTTAAGTGTAGAAAATCAAAAACAACAAAATGAATCCTTAATTTGTAGCATTTTTTGTTTTCTGAAGTATAAATTCTCAAACAGGATTTTTGAAAATCTGCCATAATTCAAGATAGTATCAGAACATCACTAGTTATTTCTATTAATATTCTACAAAATTAAAATATCTCAGTATTTAAAAATGGTTTTTACCTTTGGACACCATGAAAGGATCTTGACAAGCCTGAAGACATCCCAGATGACATTATAGAAATTGGTATATAGGTGAAGAAAATGCTTTCAATTATAATGATGAGCTAGTTTAAAATTATTTTACATATTGAAAAAATAACAATCTTATGCTAGAACAATAGTTTTATGTATGTGTCTTTCTAGTTTCAAGTCGTTTTCAAATATTTCTAACTTTTATTGATTGATTAATCATGCCTCAGATTACAAAAAGCAAAGGGCAATGGAAAATACACCCCAAACAGGGCAAAACATTAGCAAAAAAGAAAATGAATAAAAGCTACACATTATATCAAGAGAATTTGGTAATTAGTATCTGGCTAGATTAATTTCAATTTCTATTCAATTCAACTAATAACATAAGTATCTTATTTTGATTAAAACCATTATACAATTTAGCTTTTAAGAGACATGAACGGCTTTAGTTTTTTTTTTCTTTTTTAACAAATCCACACTTTTCTGAAAGTGAATAATTATTCTCAATCTAACACCAAGAAATACACATGACTTTTCTCTAGTGATAGAAGACATGTTTTAGCATAAAGTAGATTTCCAAAGGGAATTTATACAAAATTTATTTTGCAACAAATATTACTGTGATGCACACAAGTACCATGAAGGGGAAAAGCAGCAGAGAAATAAGGAAGAATTATTTTATTCTTTTCAGTTGAAAATTTGAAATTCATTATAACATCAGGTAAGGATTATATAAACTGGGCTTAATTGCTATATCAGAAATACATTTGGTCTGGGAATCAGGAGGTATTATATCATATTCCAGCTCTGCCTTAAATATGCTTCATGACCTTCGGAAAATACCTTATTTCTCATTGTCTTCATTTCCTCATCTGTATAATGATGATTTTGGCTTAGAGGACCTCTAGAAATTTTTTCCAGTTCTAAAACTATAGGAAATTAAGAGTATTTATTTGTTATTGCCCTTGTTCACTCATTTCAGTTGTGTCTGATTCTTTGTGATCTTATTTGGAGTTTACTTGGAAAAAACAATGGAATGGCTTGTCATTTCCTTCTCCAGATCATTTTGTAGATAAAGAAACTGAGGCATACAGGGCTAAATGACTCGCTCAGGGTCACATAGCTAGTAAGTGTCTGAAGTTAGATTTGAATTCAGGAAAATGACTCATCATGGCTCATGGTCTGGCTCTCTGTCCAGCACCATTTCACTTTCCCAAGACTATTTATATAGAGTGCTGTAATAAAATACTTGATGGTTCTACATTATCTATTAAACAAAATGGAAAGTTAATAACTTAATATTCAAGATTCTACCCTAACTTCTAAGCCTCATTGCATGATCCATCCTATCACATGAACATTGTCTATTTCCTGATTAGTAGATGTCTAGCTGATCTTTGATTTTAGAAAAAAAAAATAAATGACCTCCTACAGAATTTTTAATAGTTTTAGTAGCATATTAACAATCATGCACAAAGAAAAGAAATTATTTTAAACAAAAACTTAGTGGTCCATTTTTCTCAGTAAGGAATGAACATCACCGAAACTATATGAGTTAAATATTAGATTAAATTCACAAGGAGTGAAACAAATCTTGGAGATTTATGTAGAATAATATTGCAACTCACAATGACTGACATTGGATACAAAGCAAATTTATAATTTTTGATATATTCATTGGTTAATTTTAATCTAAGGACTTGCATTTTTGCATATAAAATCACTGTAATTTTAAGTTTAGAGAAAATATGATAGTTGCATCGATTTTTTCTCTCATTGTGACTCAGTGAATATTTATCTGACTTCTTTTGTTTTTAACTTCATTTTGGAGGCTATACTATTGGTTAATCACTATGTGACAGGTTAAATTATATAGTCACAGAGTCCTAAATTTGCTAAAGCTCTAAAAGTCATGTATTCTATTTCATTTATTTTACTGATGAGAACCTTATCACCAAAGATAGAAACTGACTTCATAACTAATCTAAATAAGCATTTAGGATGAGCAAAATAACAGTAATGCAAAGTGACTTTCAGCAAGTCATTTCACCTCTTAGAGTACCCTACAATTCTCTACAATTATATGTTGTAGACAAACTGCTGGAAAAGAGGACAAGCAAAATGTCTTTCGAGATCAATATTTGTATTTCTGGACTCAGAAAGGGCCTGACTCCTATCCCTAGTATCATCTCATAGACTCTCAATCTGGAATTTACTGGGATGTATATGTTTGTGAAATTCTTTTGTTAAATGTAAATGTGATCATTTACAAATCTAAAATTGACCAATGTTATAAATCAAGGATGAAATTTTTGTTTTGTTAATTGTCTGGTGTTATGGAAGTGTTGGATAAAATGTTAATAATGCAAATTAAACTTAAGATTGTTCCATGCATTCATTTTTTTTTTTTCTGGAGAGCTCGTTATTAAACATTTACCACAACACCCTTGTCCTCGATACATATTTTATGAATGAATGAATGAATGCATGGAAGAATAGAGACAGAAATGAAAAATAAAATATTGCTAGCATGAAAGCTGCATTTACTAGGAAAGAGTCCAATCTAAGTTTTTTTATAATCATAAGAGTATTATTAATAGTTACTAAATTCACTGCAATAGTATCAAGTAATATCGAAAGAAATATGATTTCATTATCTATCATCATAGAAACCACTTCTATCAGCATGCTTGTAAACCATTACTAAGTATATTCAGTACTAAGGAGTTGTTCAAAATCCATCAAGATTATGATTTACCAGAATTCTCCAGTGGCAGAGGAGGGAGGGACTGAACTCAAACCTATTGACTCCAAATATAGCATTCTACCCACTGTAAAGTGAGTGCCACCTGTATTTTAACACTGTTGCCATTAAAAGTACATGATATAAAGTATAAATGGGGAGGATTTTTAGAAATAAATTATATATTTTAAAACCATTCTCAATATTTGGGGGGGGGAGTTCATGATATCTGAGAAAATTCTAATTACATTTTAATGAAAATAGATCCTATTTTAAAATGGTGCTGGATTCTTCATATGTGTTTATGTTTTGTGTGTGTCTTAATTCCACTAATCAAGATGCCCAAATCATAAGAATGGTTGAGCTCATGTTCATTTGTCCTTAATCTATTTTAACTTCATTGATCCTGATCATTAACGAGAAAGACCATTAGAAATTGGAACTTACCGTCTTCTTTTTTGAAAAGACAATTCAAATTATCTAGAGACTTTGCATTAGGAATATGTTCACTACTCTCTTCTTAAGTGGTCAAATAGGGCAAATGCGTGTACGTGTATTCTTAAGATTTATTTTCAAAGAAAACATTATATGAGACTTAACAAGGACACAAATTCTGAGAAAATAATACACAGTAATGTAATGATTCCTCTCTAGCACAACATCATTTCACCAAAAGGTGAAGAATATTAAAAACAAAAGAAAACAGACAAATAATACATGAAAATAACAAACCACTGATGGCTAATCACCAGGAGATGGAAAGACCAAATTATTCATCAGTTTCCTCCATGGTCCTAGATTGCACTGAATTGCCAGCTGATTCATATTAATTGAGAACACTTGCAGCTTTCTGAACATCTTGTCATTGAATATAAATGCCCTTATTTCAGTCATCTTTATCACATATTCAAAAGGTGAAAGTGCATTGGTCACATTGCCATTATGGAAATTTTCTCTTAGGATCTGATAAGAAATGAGAAAAAAGACTACTTTTGGAAAACAATATGCAGCAAAAAAATTTCATGAAAATGATGCCAATTAATTGTGTTATCCACATAATCAAAGGAAAGCCAGCATTTGGCATTATTATCCAGAAAACTCAGCCAGCCAACAGGAAGCCAGATAATTCATACAGACATAATCAATAATTGGTGTGATATGGGTCTTGACTGAACTTGCATGGATAATTGTTTCCATTCTCAGCTTTCAATATGGAAACATGGTTTTTGTGAGAACTTGTGAGTAAAGAACAGCAACAATGACAACTATTTATATCTATGTTTGGTTTTCCTAATGAGTGCCACTGACAGAAAAATAAATCAGGAGCTACACACCAAGAAAGAAAAGAAAAAATAGCATAAGAAAGGACTTGTGGCACCATGGGAAGAGCACTTGTGCTTAGGCAAGAGACTTGGGTTTCCAAACCTGCTCTAATACTCACCAGGTGTGTGATTATACACCCAAAGCACTCAACCTTCCAGAGTCTCAGTTATCCCATCTATAAAATGAAGATAGTAATGTTCTCATTATATTTTTCATTAGTACAAATCCAGATGTGGTATTTTAAGGAGAATGAAGTCTATAATCCAATTCACTTCCCATCCATCCCTTCCTGTCTTGAGAAGACATGGGTACTTTCATCATTGATAAACATGATGGCAATCTTCAAATGTGATAGACATGTATGCCTTTGTTATATGTATTTCATTGGGCAGATAATTGCCTCTGGAGTCAGAGAAGCTATATTCAACACCAACTCTGGTGATTACTAGATATTTGACACTAGGTAAGTCAGTTAATATCCCTGAATTCCCTACATGTTTATAGGACTTAGACTACTTTTTCACGTAGCTCTCTCCCCTATCTATATTTATAATCTAACACTAATCACTCATTCCATCTTTATTACTACTTTGTTGGGAAGACTAATGAAGAATTTAGCTTGGAAGTTCAAGAAAAGTAGCACAAATTCCATTTATCTGATACAATAAATAAAACTAAGCTATTATGTTAAGTGGGAGACCAAGAATTGAAAAGAATGATACATAGAATAATGAAAGGAAAAGAAAAAAAGATCGGAAAAACATTGAATTTATACTCTTATTAAAGTATCAATATATTTGGACTTGGAAATGTCATTACTCTATAGTTATACCAAATAGGACAAAGGTTGAAGTAAAGATCCAATATAATGTTTCCCAAAAATCTTAAAGAAGATTCAAACTTATATGGGAAACTCTGTATATACTAATGTGTGCACAATAGTATTTTTTATTATAGTAAATAACTGAAAACAATGTAGGTGCTTATTAATTGTGAAAAGGGGAAACAAATCATAGTTAAAAGTATAGTGGAATATTATGTGTCTAGATCTTTGAGACAACAATCTTATTCTGTACTTTTATTAATTCTGTGTTTTCACTGATATAGCAAACTTCCTCTGCCTTGCAAATAATCAACTTAACAGTGTATTATAAACTTAGAGAGTTGGCTTGGACACATAGAGGTGAAGTAACTTGTAAGATGTCACACAGTCAATATGTATGAAAGGTGAAATTAAAAAAAAGTTTACCTAGCATTGTTCTTTATCCATTACATAATATTCCCTCTCTATACAATTCCTCTATACGGTATTATATTGAAATAAGTAAAGGTGTCTGAAGACTCATACAAATAAATTATATTGCAAAAGTCAGTGCTGTTTTAAGTTTTAGTAGCCTGACAGCTATTAAATGAATTAAATTTTTAATGGCTTTAAAAGACTTAAAACTTTGCTGACTTTGGGGAGGTCCTGTATATTATTCTAGACATAGATAAGGCCAAAAAGGTTTTTTTTAGAAAGTTCTAGTAGTCAGTTACAAGCATGGCTAGTCATCACTTACCATAAATATATCTGTATGTGTTTCTGTATTTCTTTTCCTTTGCACAAAAGGGGCCTTGCCTAACCATTTGGTTTCAAAGACTTTTTTTTAATGAAAAAAGGAATTTTTTTTAAATGAAGCTTTTGATTATTAGAAAAGTAATTTTTTTGGCTTAAATTCAGAAAAAGCCAAAATTCAGAAATAAAAGTCTGTAATTTGGATTTAGTACAAGCAAATAAAGTTAATCAGAAAACTGTTTTGATATAATGTGCCTGACACATTAATATTCCTCTGTAAATAAAATAAAATTATGGGAAAATGTATGTCTATATGTTTGATTCATTTTCAGGGTGCTGTATATTTCAAATTACCTCAGCATTGATTCATATAGAGAATTGTTGTTTTGTCAATTTTCAGTTGTTTCCAATTCTGTGACGTATTTGGTGTTTTCTTGGCCAAGGGTGGTTTGACATTTCTTTCTCCAGTTCATTTTACAGATGAAGAAACTGAGGCCAATAGGATTAAGTGACATGCTCAGTGTGATACATAGTAAGTGTCTGAGGCTGAATTTGAATGCACATCTTCCTAATTCCAGATGTAGCAATCTATCCATTGCACCACCTAGCTGCATAGAGCAGAGTAGCTTCGAGCAACTCCATTTAAATCAATCCCATTTCCCACTTCTAAGATAGACTATGGTAAAGAAAACTAAAACAAACTATAGAGTTATTCACACAAGGGTTGCATCCAGAAGAGGAATCCTCTGGTCTATCCTCTGCCCTTGTCAAAATACACCGAGTGCCTAATATTCAATCTGGGACACTCCATTTCAAACAATGAAATCGACATATTGTTTTATGTCTAACGGAATATATGCTGAATATTGAGGAGTCTTGGAAGTTTTTCATATAGTATGAAAAATAAATGAAGTGATGGTATTTATTACAGAGAAGGAAAGATTAAGAAGAAGAGATACACTAGGTGTCTTCAAATGTGTGAAGTGGGCAAGGGATCAGACTACATTTTTGTTTCAGAAAACAGAACCAGAAAATTTCAGAAAAGAAGACATACATTATACTTCAAATTATTTTATTTTCTGACCACTATATATGACCAACAATTGAAACAGTAAATTTACAACTCAGGAATTTATCAAAAAGAGGCAACCATGGATATTCTTATGGGAATGCTAATGAGAATTCACAGGTAGGCCAAGTTATCCTTCCAAACATTAAGGTTTCTTCCAGTCATAAAATGTCATAATTCTCCTCTGTAATTCCCTTTATCTTTTTTTTTGGGAGGACAATTGGGGTTAAGTAACTTGCCCAAGGTCACATGGCTAGTTTTTGTGTTAAGTGTCTGATGCTGGACTTGAACCCTGACTCCAGGGCTGATGTTCTATTCACTGCATCACCTAGCTGCCCCAATGTAATTCTCTTTTTCAGCTAAGTGATGATCAATCTTTTAAGCCAAATACTGAGTAATGAAATGTGGAAAATTTGAGGTAGAGAAATATTCAAAATAACCATTATATAAGTATGTGTATATGTGTGTGCATATATATGTATATGTATGTATGTATAAATATCAAGATGTATATATGTATATGTAATATGTCTGTGTATACACATACAGAGAATTACATATTATATAGTGTCATAAGGTTTGAAAAGCACTTTAGAATTATCATCTCATTTGATCCTCATAACAGTCCTCTGAAATAAGTTATGCTCTCAGTCACTTGGGCTCTCAACTTCAGTGTCACCCTCCTCACTCTGTCACCTCACAATATCAATCGTTAAATGTTGTCTTTTCTATTCTCATAAAATCTCTTGTAAATGCCCCCTTTTCTACTGTACACTGATCCTTATGCAAGCCCTAATCCTTTTATGCCTGGATTATTATAATATCCTACTTGATCTCCCTGACACAACTCTCACCCTGTTTGAAACCATCCTACACTTAGCTGTCAAATTGTTCTTAAAGCCCAGGCCAAAACATATCAAGTGATCAAGTTATTTAATCTTTTTAAGAATTGAATAGAAATTATTGGAACTTAAATACAAAATAAGAAAGAAGGAAAAATTAAAAAAATTTAAAAAATAATTGAATAGGATTAAAACTCAATTAATGCAAGAGATTAAGGCATGTGTGATTGTAAAATATTGTGATGTGCTGGTTGGATAACGTTATGTTGTCTCTAATGCAATCACATCACTTTAAACATTCAATTTGTAGGAAAAAAAAGAATCTTTGATTTTTTATTTTGAGCTTTTCTTGATGTAAAAACTCTGTCAATTTAGATAAACTTGTCTTTGACTTAGTAAGCCCAAGAGATTTGCATAAGACACCCAGGTGTTGAGTTTTGCTCAGAGCTAAATAGCTCATGTCAGAAACAGAATATGAGCCTAGACCATTCTGTATTCTGTCTAGTACCAAGAGTTATCAAACTACTTTTTTATCACAAGCTATTAAACTCAAAATTTACTCAGGATGTCAAAGAGCTTTTGTTTATATGGGTTATATCTGATGAGATTTACTATATTAGGAATTAAAAGTGATATTTAAAATATTTATTAATATAAAATAATAAACTTATTGCATGTTAATGTCAATATAATTTTTATTAAAAAACATATTTTTCGGGGCGGCCAGGTAGCACAGTGAGTAAGAGCACCGGCTCCAGGGTTGAGAAGACCTGGAGATCGAATCCCGGGCTCAGACACTTAGCACCCACCCAGAAATAACTGGCCGTGTAACCTTGAGCAAGTTACTTAACCCCAATTGCTTAGGGGCGGCCAAGGTGGCTCAGCGAGTAAGAGAACTGGCTCCAGTGTCGGGATGACCTGGATCAAATCCTGGGCTCAGATACTCAGCACCACACCCAGAAATAACTGGCCGTGTAACCTTGAGCAAGTTACTTAACCCCAATTGCTTAATAAATAAAATTAAAAAATAAAAAAACATATTTTTCAGAAATATTGAAATGGTATTTTTACATATTTTTACAAATATTTTTCACATAATTCCAGCATGCATCTAGGTGAGCCCAATTCACTAGTAACCTTGCAATTGAAGAGTATGATGGCTGGCTCTCAGAATAAAAATTTTAATATGCAGACATTTGACTGTGAGAGAGTGAAAAAAAATGAGGGGGGATGCAAATGACATAAACAAAATTAATGTATGATATCCTCTTAGGGTAACCTAGTATAAATCAGTATGCTAGTTATTTCAAAACTGACTTTTTTTTCCTTTTGAAAAAAATAATTAACAAAATATAGGTATATTTTAATGTAATAATCATTCTCATTGTTCACGATATTCTACACAAAGACATCAGGACTATTTATTCAAATCATACCTAGAAAAAAATATACACGACTTCATTCAGAACATCAAGCCATACAACTGCTAGTGGGAATCCAATATTTCTCAAAGCAACACTTTGTATTTTTTGACAACTGACTGTTAGGACATTTTTTTCCCCTGAAATGCCATCTGAGTTTGTTTCTTGAAAACATCTCCACCATCATTAGACAGAGTAGAGAAAGTATAATTAGTTTTCAAGGTAAGTGGAAGCTTTTTTTTTGTCTTTATTAATTTGTTCATTTACTTGGAGTTTACAAGATTCAGTTTCCCAGTTCTTTGAGTTTCAAATTTTCTCCCCCTCCTCCCCCCTCCCCCATGGCAGCATACAATCAGGTATAGGATGTGCAGATACTTTCACATTAGACATTAGTCAGAGTATAAAGAAGGATTATATCAGATGTAATGAACAATGGGAAAGAGGAAACAAAACCAAACAAGAAAAAGAAAGCACAGGTAATCTGCTTCAATCTACATTCAAACTCTGTTCTTTCTAGTTCTTTCTCTGAGTGTAGACATCTCTCTCCATCATGAGTCTTTTGGAGTTTACTTATAGCCCTGCATTTCTTGTAATATTCTCTCCTTAATCTGGGAATTCCGGAACCTGGCTATAATATTCCTAGGAGTTGTCTTTTTGGGATCTTTTTCAGGAGGTGATCGGTGGATTCTTTCAACCTCTATTTTGCCCTCTCGTTCTAAAACATCAGGGCAGTTTTCTTTGAGAACTTCCTAGAGGATGCTTTCCAGGCTCTTACTTTGGTCATGGCTCTCAGGCAGTCCAATAATTTTTAAATTATCTCTCCTGGATCTATTTTCCAGGTCAGTGGTTTTTCCCATGAGATATTTCACATTGCCTTCTATTCTTTCATTTGTTTGGATCTGTTTAACAGCATCTTGATTTCTCATAAAGTCATTAGCTTCCATTTGCTCCAATCTAATTCTGAAGCAATGATTCTCCTCAGTGAGCTTTTGAGATTCTTTTTCCATCTGGCAAATTCGATTTTTTAAGGCATTCTTCTCCTCATTGCCTTTCTGAGCCTCCTTTGCCATTTGAGTCAGTCTGTTTTTTAAGGTATTATTTTCTTCAGTCAGGCTGTTGACTCTCATTTCATAATTTTCTTGTATTGTTCTCATTTCTCTTCCCAATTTTTCCTCCACTTCTCTTATCTGCTTCTTAAGGTCCTCTATGGCCTGTAACCAGCTTGTATTTTCCTTTGAAGCTTTTGGTGCAGGAGTTCTGACTTCACTGTTTTCCTCCTGTTCCATGCCTTGCTCCTTCTTGTCCCCAAAATAGGAGTGTAATGTTGGAATCTTCTGTCTGCTTTGTTTCCTTTGCCTGCTCATTTTGCCACTCAATGATTTGACTTTTGGGCTTTTTGCCACAGTAGGACTCTGCCACCAGACAGGGGAGTTTTCGTCCCAAACGCTGGGGTTTTCTCAGCTGCTGGAGGTATTAGATGGGTGCCCTCTCTGAGGTCTCCACAAGCTCTGGCAAGCTGGACACACACCCCAGGACCTCCACTCTAGACTGCAATCCAGATCCAAGCAGGTTAAAGCAAGGGCGATGACCCCTCAGACTGGTGCTTGGTCCCCCTACACTCTGCAGGCCAGGAGCTGAAGCCGCCATGTGGCACTGGCAGGCTGTGCTGGCGTCTCAGCGCTTTCTCACTCCGGGGGTAAAAGCCATGCACTCCCACTTCCTGGGTCCCAAAGTCCAGAATGCACTGGCCTCTCCCCTTGTCCTTCGCATCTATGTATTGATAAATCTGGAAACGGCCACAGCTGCTGCTGATCTGGAGTCCCTCTGGCTGGGAGCTGGTCAGGCCCGCCCTGGGGCTAAAGCCTCGGTGTGGGGCTGGGCTCGGCTCCCCGAGCGCTGCGCTGGCCAATTCCTGCTGGCCTGCCAGGCTGTCCTTAGCAGGAGGTTAGCTTCTCTGTGTCATTTTGTGGGTTCTGCAGCTCCAAAGTTTGTTTAGAGTCCCCTTTTTACATGGATTGGGGAGGGTGGAAGCTGGAGCCTCGGGAAGGTCATGCTTCTACTCTGCCATCTTGGCTCCGCCCCCCCCCCCCCATATAGCCCTGCATTTCTGAGAAGAGTACTTTGTAATAAAGTTGGTCATCACACATACATTGTATCTGTGTAAACATTTTTCCTGGTTCTGCTCTTCTCACTCAGCATCAGTTCATATAAGTCTGTCCAGGAAGATATGAAATCTATGTGCTCTTCATTTCTAATGACTCAATAGTATTCCATTACATTCATATACCATAACTTGTTTAGCCATTCCCCAATTGGTGGGCATCCCCTTAATTTCTAATTCTTTGTCACCACAAAAAGAGCTGCTATAAATATTTTTGTACATACGGGTCTTCTTCCCACTTCTGTGATCTCTTTGCGATACAACCCTAGGGTGGTATTGCTGGGTCAAAGGATATGAAATTACTTATAGCCCTTTGGGCATAGTTCCACATTGCTCTCCAGAATGGTTGGATCAGTTCACAACTCCACCAGCAATGTATTAGTGTTCCAATTTTTCCACATTCTCTCCAGCATTTATCATTTTCCTGTTTTGTCATCTCCGTCAATCTGACCAGTGAGATGTGGTACCTCAGAGTTGTTTTGAGTTGCATTTCTCTAATCAATATTGATTTAGAGCATTTTTTCATATGCTTATAGATATCTTTAATTTTATTCTCTGAGCACTGTCTGTTCATATCCGTTGACCATTTGTCAATTGGGGAACGATATGTATTCTCATAGATTTGACTCAATTCTCTGTATATTTTAGAAATGAGGCCTTTATCAGAGACATTGGCTGTAAAAGTTCTTTCCCAATTTCCTACTTCCCTCTTAATTTTGGTTACATTGGTTTTGTTTGTACAGAAGATTTTCAGTTTCATGTAATCAAAGTTATCCATTTTGCATTTTATAGTGTTCTCTTATTCTTGTTTGGTCATGAAATCTTCCCCTCTCCATAAATCTGACAGGTAAACTATTCCTTACTTTCTCAGATTGCTTATAGTATCATCTTTATACCTAGATCATGCACACATTTAGACTTAATTTTGGTGTTCAGTGTTAGATAATGGTCTATGCCCAGTTTCTCCCATACTGTATTCCAGTTTTCTCAGCAGTTTTTGTCAAATAGTGAGTTCTTATACCCAAAATTGGGGTCTTTGGGTATATCAAAGAGTATATTATTATAGTAATTGACTGCTGAGTCTTGTGTACACAATCTATTCCATTGATCCACTGCTCTATTCCTCAGCCAGTACCAAGTAGTTTTGATGACTGCTGCTTTATAATACAGATTAAAATCTGGTATACCTATGGCAACGTGGAAGCTTTTTAAAGATTTGAAGTCAATGATCATGTTCCCCATAATCCTTTTTTCCCCTCCAGTTTAAACATCCCTATTTCTGACAATTAGTCATTCAATCTATAAGAAGTTATTAAGCACTTATTTTTGTGTTATATGCTGTGCTAGATATTGGGAATACTTTTTTTAAAGGATCTCATTCTCAAGGAGTTTATATTTTATCAGGGGGAATGATATACATACATAACTACATAGGAAAAAAGTGAAATGAAGGACAATACAGAATACTTAGGGAGGGATCAATCACATATGGGATGAAGTTGAGGCCCTTATCCATCACATTCATCTTTTTTTTTTTCCTGGATGCTCTCCAGCTTAACAGTTTTCCTTTCTATCATAAGGTGCCCAGAACCCCACACGAAGGTTCCAATGTGCCCTGTTCAGGACAAAATACAGTTAGACTATGTCCTTATTACTAAGAGCTGTTCCTCATGGTGGTGTGAGGATTATTGAACTTGAGTTCCTGAATGCCATGCTAAAAGATAAATTCTGTCATGCAAGGCTTCACACGAAGTAATGGTTAAAAGTATGTCTGTGGTCTAAGGAACAGTCTTATTGTGTTTATGGAGTGTCATTGCCAGCTTAACTCCAAGATATTTCTTTCTTCAGGGAGAGCAAATCTCAAACACCATGTGCTAAGTAAAATAAAAAATGGTTTCAATTGGGATTGATAGAGTGGAAAGAACACAATCAGAAATATTTAAGGCATTAATATAGTGAAGAAGTGTCAAAATGTTTTCCTTTGGTATATTTTAGAGGACACGTTCAAAAAAAGTGTGTGTGTGTATGTGTGTTGACATTTAAGCCATCAAGTTAAAAAATAGAAGCATACTGTACACAGTTTGAAAATGGCCAAATTTGGAGACTATCTGATTGGAACATTAAGTGAAATGATTAACCATTTTACTTCTACACCATTTGGAAATTGGGGCTGCTCAAATTGAAAGGTAATTACATTTAGGAACATTAAAATGAAATGCCAAGTGATGCAACATTTACCCAACCACTGAAATTCAGTTTTGCAAGTTGTTATACAGACAAATTCATGGCTAGATCCAAGATGCTTTTCTAACAGCATGATGAGAGCAACGGAATTCTGTATTTATGTAAATTAGCTATTGTCTTCACCTTCCCAATTAAAAAAAATAATGCAGGCTCACTGTTACTGAGTTCATGACAAAAGGTCATAATACTTATGTGCTTGGCTACCTAATGTTCATTGGACCACAGCAATCTCTATGTTCATTTATTTTAATTTGCCTTGCAGACCAATAAGCTTTGGACAAATGACCAATTATTCCAAACAGATGCAGCTATTTTATTTTGCAGGTGGTTCAAAATAGCCTTTAGAAATGTGTTGGTTGCTACTCACTGTCTTTATTATGCTGAGTCAGATTTGAACTCCTGACCTAGATTTAAGGTGCACTTTGGATGTCTTATAAATTCTTTTAGTTTTATAGGCATCTGAAAAAACATTTTGCTTTTACGTTACATAGTTAACAAAAACAACAACAAAAAACCCTCTTGAATATGTGTTCAGCAGAAAGAATTAAAGGATGGATGGGGGGGAGGTGAGGGTGGAATGTAATTGACAAGTACATAATTGAAGCATGAGGAAAATCACCAGTAAAAGCTTTTTATCACTTCAGTGGAGTGGAAGATAACTTGTGGTTCAACATAGTTTTCAGTTTCTTCCTATAATTTCTGTACAGGAACTATTGCTATTTCCTGTTTTTGTAGGGAGCATTTGTGATGTCAGAATTACAACCCAGGGTCACAATATACTGACATTGTGGAGCTCTTCAAGGTCTATCAGGTACAGTAATGACATTTATCACAAGCTTCTCTTGCCTGGGCTCCTATGCCTTAATCGTAAACACCGTAGGAATCTGCAAAGTGTGACGTTCTGGAATAAAAACAGTTTATCGTAAACGCTAGCTTCAAGGATTCAAAGATGTGTCTAAGCTTCTCAACGTAAAGCAATCCTAACAGCTGATTTTCTGGTCAAACAAGCAGCAGGGTAACTGATAAAGGGGACTTTTCACATATGTGACTAGAGCTCAGAAAATCAATTTGCAGGTTCCAGTCACTTTAGCGTATTATTGTGGAATGCCGCAACCTTTCAATAGATCATTTTGAAAAATTGTTTCTTTTTTCTGTAGCTGAACTTCACTGAATGATATCTACTAGGGAGCTGCAAGGTACAGAATTGCACTGCTTTTTATTGCAATTTGTGAACTGTCACAGCCAGGGTTATTGACTGAAAAAAACATTCTTAGAACAGTATTTCTGAAATTTTTATTTACTCCTTATTGACAAGGGAAAACTTGGATGTATTTTTAAAATATTAAGTTTTGTTAGAGATATTGCAAAAGACTTAGAAACCCATTGTATTGGGTATATACCAATAGGATCACAATTCAACTTGAGAGAGAAGTTCCATTCAAAAGCAAGGGACCTAAGGAAATTATTTATAGAGCAAACAGTAGTAGAATGACTATTTAATGGCTCTTTAATCATTAGTTCTAAAATCTAATGGGACATTTTAACTCAATAATGTAAAACTTTATAGCATTATTTTATCCCCTTAAAAGGTACAGGGCTTTTATTTACATAATAAAATGTGCTTATTAAAAAATAAATAAATAAACAAAAGAAATTAAGGTGAAACTGTGAGAAGGATTTCTTTTGGATATTATTATTCTTATGACTAGAATCACAGTGTTCTGGGAATCTTCCTAAAACATAGGACACAATACTTCTAATATAGTATTATCAGGGTGAACTATATCATGACTATCATTCATTTGATCTAGGGTTCTATGCCTCTTTTGAAATGACTTAAAATTATAATTCCTTTGTTTGAAAGCCATATCAAACTGGTCATTCTACTACTGTTTGTTCTATAAATTTCCTTAGGTTCCTTGCTTTTGAACTGTATAGAGAGAGGACTATACTCCTCTCTCAGATTGGTGCAACAGACCTTTTTTGTTAATGTTCCAGGATGTTTGGACTGGAAATTTGTTTCACACTGTCATTTTGTGGGTTATGTTGCTTTAGAATTTGTTTAGAGTCATTTTTGCAGGTATGTGGAGGGATTTTGGGGATCTCAAGTGAGTCCCTGCTTTTACTCCTCCATCTTGGTTCTGTCCCTATTTTCCTGTTTTTTAAGATGTATTTCTATTGACCAATGCATGCAAAATCTTTTACTCCTGATACTTATTTTTTGCCTAATTGTTAAACTTGACATATGTTGTTACTAAATTCCATCTTATATGATTGAGTCCCATTTTCTATTATGTCAAGATCTTTCAGAATCCTGATTCTGTCTACAAGTGCCATTGCAATAGTTATTCCTCATATCTCTGTCTCATATGAAAAATAAATTAATGCTGTCTATGCTTTTATATAGCTTTTTATATATGTGCATATATATATATATATATATATATATATAATCCTTTGATAATGATTTTATATGGCACAGATCCAACCATAGATTCTGGCAGTAATTCAATAGAAAGACTCTATTCAAATATGGCATTCAACAATAAATGATCCTTCTTTGGGTTTACCTGTTTAATCAGATCTGAAACCACATAATTATATCTCTATCTATCTATCTATCTATCTCTCTATCCACCTATCTATATAAAATCATCTCTCAATCTTTTTACTACAAGCTCTATTCAACATATACCTCTGCTCTATCAGTAATATGACTCTGTTAAGAAAACAATCAATCTGGAATGTTCTGTATCATGAATTTCTCTTTTTGTTTGATCACTTTTTTATTTTTCCCTTTCTAAATACACATTAACTAAACCTTTATTTAATGCCTTCTAGATTTTTTACCTTGAATCAATCAAAGATTTCTTGCTGGACTATATTTTATTTTTTAAATTCTATTTTTTTGAAAATCAGTGTATTTGTCATTCTCTGTCCCATGGTAGCTCTCTCTTTCTCTATGATCTTTCAAAGATTCTTGATACTGTCTCAGTAATCACAATTGCCAGAACCTACAGAAACATCTTATTTGGGTCCGTTAGCTAGAATTCATGAAGAAGAGCAAGATGTTCTTTTGATATCTCTTAATTTATAGTGCATATTATTAATCAGTTACCCATAATCAATTTTTGTCACAAATTTTCCAAGCCAAAGATAATGATTCTTAGAAGCTAGTAAAGGAGGATACTAATAATTAGATAGTAATTTCTTTTTATTCATTTTTTTCATTCAAATATTCATTATTTCATTTATCACCATCAGATCTTCCTCAAGCAATGGTTAAGTACATTATTTGGAGATTTCTTATCTCCATTCAAGGGTTGATTCAGTGTATTGCATCATCATTATTTTTACAAGTGTAATAAGAATGTAAATTTTAAAGATCTTCCCTGCCCCTAGGCTAATGTGCACCTGAAACCTGGGGTGGGAGGCTTGTTTTTTTCAGTAGATACTTCTTTATTGGCCAGTGAGTCAATAAGGTTGTTACATTCTCTGAGCCAGGAGAAGGCTATGTAAGCCCTGATGTGTAGCTTTGTTTTGGGACTCACTTTGAGAAGTGTTCTGTGATTTGATCTGAATTCTGGGAAGCCATTGTTGAGAGTCCCCCGGCTTTGAAAAACCCAGATTTGGAAACCCAGATGTTGACTGGGTATGGATGTAATGGTTGGACAGTTTGGAAAGCTGTCTACTTGATCTGTTAATGTCTTGATAATTCTGTCTGTATATTTTGAAGTTTGGGGTGCTGACCTTTTTCCCCTGAACAAGGTAAATGATATATGTCTGACTGATTAAAGTAAGCTTGTTAACCCATTTTGAGTTGCTTTCCTTTAACAAAGCAGATCCAAGAACCTGTGGTAGCAGCAAACCCTGAGGACGTGCTTGGGGTCCTTGCCGCTACAACAAGTAACTTCATAATTTAACCACCACCATCAAAACCCCTTTACTGCAATAAAACCTGTATGATAGAAAATAGCAGGGATATTTACCCATTTACAATTTACTACCCGAAGCTAGTGAATCCTTTTTTCAACAGTTGAGATATCACAGAATTTTAAAAGTGGTTGTTGTCCATCATGTTCAAAGAAAACCAATATGACATCACTATGTTGTGGTTTATTCAACTGTGACTGATCAGACCAATATGACCTCAAAAGGTTCTACTACAGGTTGGGCAGAAAAAGCCCAAATGAATAGTAGAATGGATATATCTTTAAATTCACACATTTGATGTTTCTTTTGAGTTGCTACAATTCTGCTTTGCTTAGAGAGAACAGCAGCTTCTTTGATGCAGGAATGCCATAACAGTTCTGTGCCAGTGTTTCCCATGTCTCATAATTTATTCCAAATTTCTTCATAGAGACATTAAGAATGTCTTTGTATCACTTCTGACATCTGTGTGAATATTTCACTGTGTGAGTTCTGCATAAAATAGTTTTTTTTGGCAAACATACATTTGGCATTTAAACAACATGGCCAACTCATTGGAGTTGTGCTCTCATCAAGAGAGATTGAATGCTTGGTACTGAAGCATATTGCCAGGTGATCTTAACAATCTTCCTAAGTAACTCAAATCCAAACAATTCAGTTTCCTGGAATGGCCCTGGTACACTGTCCAGGTTTCACAGGCATATAACAATGAGTTCAGTACAACTGTTCTGTAAACCTTCAATTTTGTAGGCAGTCCAATACTTCTTCTCTCTCACACTTTCCTTCAAAGTCTCCCAAAGACTGAGCAAGCTCTGGCAATGTGTGTGTCAACCTCATTATCTATATGTTCAACCCTGGAAAGTATATGCCAACATAAGTGAACTTAACCAGAGGATTCAAAATTTCTACCTTTTCCATAACCACTGGTTCCATGTAGAGATGATGTGGTGCTGGATGGTAGAGAACCTTGTTTTTTTAGTGGTAAATGTTAGGTCAAATTTAGCAGAAATGGTAGAGTTGCATCTCAGCCTCAGAGGCTTCATTGGGTGTACTATCATCTATAATAAAAAAAATCATACACTATCTCTCCCTCTGTTTTAGTCTTGGCTTGAAGCCTTTTGAAGTTAAATAATTTAAATAATTTACCATCAGTGGAGTAGTTGATCTTGATACAATTTCTGCCCTTGTTCAAGGGGTCTGACAACATTGCTCAAAATATCATGCTGAAAGAATAAGCACACAACCCTGCTTTACTACATTTGTGACTGGGAAAGTGCAAGAGCATCATGTACAATCTAGAACCTGTGCAAGCATACCATCATGAAATTGATGTACAATATAGATGGTTTTCTTTGGGCGTCCTCATTTTGTGATGATCTTCCACAAACCCTCATGATTAACAGTATTAAAAACCTTGGTCAGATTCATTAATGTTTTGTACAGATTTCTATTCTGTTCCTGGAATTTCTCCTGGAGTTGTCAGGAGCAAACAACTTCTTAGCCATTCCTCAACCCTTTCCGAAGTCAGGTCATGTACCTGAAGGCTCTTAGGTACATGACCATAATCAAGGTGAAGGATCATCCTATTAAAGAAGATTATGGCAAAAATCTTGTCAGCAATGACTAAGTGAGAGATACCTCCCTGTGACTGTCACAAGGCAACCTATTTCCTTTTCCTTTATAGAGGTGAACAATGGAAGTATCCTTCAACTCCTGGGGGAATAACTTCCTTTTGTCATATAACTAACAAGATTTATTAAGCTTTTGTATGAGCAGAGGACCCATTGACTTCTAACTCTAAGCTACATTAGAATAAGCACCAGGTGCTTTGTCACAGAAGAAAAGTCTAGTGGCATTCAAAACTTCTTCAGTTGAAAGCTCACCTACAGAGGAACAGACTGCAACCAGAGGTATATGGTCAATGGATTCAGTTTTTATTGATGATCATCTTTTGAGGACACTGTCAAAATGTTAAGCCCATCTCTTCAGGATCATGTCCTTATCAATAATCAATGTACCTCCTTCAGCAGCGAATATTTCAGATATACCATCAGTCGCTGACCTATAACTGAATGGGCACCATAAAATTCTTCATATTATTCCTGTCAGTGTAAAACTGAACTTGAACTGCCTTCTTACTGGAACAAGAATCTTGAATCTCTCCAAGTTTTGCTTACATTTTACTTCTTTATTTCTTTTTTTTGCTTATTTTTTGGAGGGAGGAGGGTAGGGCAATTGGGGTTAAATGACTTGCCCAAGGTCACACGACTAGTAAGTGTTAATACACTTTACTTCTGATAGAGTCAAAGTCTGCCTCTTTAGAGATAGATAGACTATGCTGCTGATAAACACTGTGGAGTCCTTGTTTTCTAGTTAGCTTCTCAATTTCCCCATCATTTTTGTGAAACCAATCTTGATGCTTGCAAGTGTTCTTGTGGTGCTGTACAACAAATCTCTGAAAGGTGCCAACTCCTTTTCTGCACCACTGTTTCCAGCTGCATGCTGGTTCAGGTTTCCCTCCAAATTAACAACAAAATGTTCACATTTGAAGCATTTTAATCTGTTGACAATGTTTTCTGGTAGTCTTCTTGCCTTGGGACTGGCACTATTGTTGAATGCAAATGTTTAGCTTGAAGGGGATACGTCATATCTTGTCTTTTCTTCTTGCAGTGACATACTATTAAATAAATGCCCCCCCCTTTTTTTTTGCTATGAAGCTGAATCCACAAAGGTTTTGGAATTCAGGCAAATGGAAGACAGTTGTTGGTGATAAGTTCATGAGAAGCACAAATCTTCAGTAGTAAATGACTGTTGCTCTCTCTAATTCTGCCTCCATTCATACCAAGGTTTTCCTGCTATGTCTGATAGTCTCTGCCAACACAAGTGTAAATTCACCAAGAATTACAAACTTGTCTTCTTTCAGCACATTAATGATGAGATTTCAGGTATTTATAACATTTTTCTTTGACCTCATCAGGGTTCATCACTGTGGGAGCATACACCTTGAAGATGCTGGCATGGGGCTTTCTGACAAGTGCCAAATGCATTTTCATAAGCCTATAATTCACATTTTTTGGAAGGCATGTAACTTGATGACTAAATTAGTTCTTATTCTGAAACCTACACCAACTTAACAGAGCTCCACATCCCTGCTGCCACTCCAAAAAAATCTATTCAACTCCAATTTCAGTAAGTTGGCCTTCATTTGCTAGTCTTGTTCCACTCACAGCTGGTATTTGGATGCAATACCTGCTAAGTTCTCTTGCAAAAAGAGATATTCATCTTTCAAGTCTATTGAATTTCCTATCCATGGATGTGTGCACATTCTGTGTACTGATGGTGAATGGAAACATCTTAGCAAATTTTTTTAGTACATCCTCTGTGTGTGTGTGTGTGTGTGTGTGTGTGTGTGTGTGTGTGTGTTTCAATCGCAGGGTAGGAATCCTGCTTGCCATGGTAAGCAGGCCAGGTTTAAGTTTGGTGAAGCAGATAACTTTTAGGGTACCTATTCTAGTCTTTTCCTCAAAACAAGTGGTAAACTTTGTAGTCCTTAAAAAAGACTACTCATGGGGCGGCCAGGTAGCACAGCGAGTAAGAGCACCGGCTCCAGTGTCGGGATGACCTGGGGATCAAATCCGGGCTCAGATACTTAGCACGACACCCAGAATAACTGGCCGTGTAACCTTGAGCAAGTTACTTAACCCCAATTGCTCAAAAAAAAAAAGACCACTCAAATACCTAGCGGCTCCTGAATTCCATTGATACTGCAGTCTGGTCTGCCTGTTAGTAGGGTTTAACCCTAGCTCTCAGTCTATGTACACCTGTTCCTTTGCCACTTGCCTGTTACTAAAGGACAATGAAGTAGGTAAAAAGGGTAAAATGGTATGGATGATGTCTTTTCACTGAGAAATAAATTGGATTTAAGTGAGGCAGAGTTGCATGAAGTCACAGTTCTCATTCTCTCTTCCAGAGATATTGTAGTCCAGTGGCAAGAAAAATGTCAAGATGTCTGGTGGTGGCTTGGGATACAGTGGATTGCCTTCACATCTTTCATGTTTAACCAACTCTAACCACTCCAGACCATCTACTTCCATTGCCTTCATGGTACATTGGACAAAATTCCCCACATCTACTCATTCTTCCAGGGGAAGTCTTCACATGATTGGGGAAGACATTTCCCTTTTTGACACCTGCCAAAATGGTTTACCAAGGTGTGGCCACTGTGCGTACTATAGTTTCTCACAGTGAGAGTTGAGTAGCAGGTAGACACCAAAGGTTAAAAGCAGTCCTGAAAAGGGATCAATAGCCCTCACATAGAGGATAACAGGACTGAAATTGGAGGTCTTTCTTTAGGTATCAGTTGAAATTAATCTTCCCTGACATGCATACATACCTGATAAATAGAAGGATCCTTAGTAGCCACTAAGTCCAACCTATAAGCTCTAATGTACTCAACAATTGATTGCATAATCAATGCTTGGAGATTTCTACTAGATGAAGGCGAAGGGCTCACTAAGCAACCCACCCTAAAAACCTATTCCTGGGGCTCCTCCTTTTACCTTTGTATTTCATCCAGCTCTAACTGTTTGAAAGTCATTGTTGTTTGCTTTCATAATATCAAGCATAGTACACTTCTTTAAAAGTTCTATACATTGCTTCTGTTTGTGTACCTAGAGCAAAACAGAGGAAAGCTAATCATTCCTCTTCATGACAGCCCATGCATTTATATAAAAGCAGCTAATATACCCTTGATGATTTATTTTCTCCTGGATAAACATGCAAAGATTTTTCTACTGATCCTTATATGTCCTTTTCTGGATACTCTTAAAAAGGTTAATGAGTGTTTTAAATGTGGTGCCCAGAACTGAAGGGAACACTTCAGATGTCATCTCATGGCATCAGCATTTAGAGAGACTATTTCTTCCTTCTTCTTGGAGTCTATATGCCTCTTGATTCTTCTGGGAAGTATATTAGGTTTCTCTATTTTTTTGACTCTCATATCATGCCACTGACTTGTATTGCCCTTGCAGTAAAAAAAAAAGTATTTTAAACCATTTTTCCCCAGAACAAATATTGTCTAGCTATGCCTCCCTCATTTTATCCTTATGAGGTTGATTTTTTTCTATGAAAGTGCAAAATTTTATATTTGTTCCTATTATATTCATCTTATTATATTCTGTCTAATCCTCTTGCCTGCCTAGGTCCTTCTGGATCCTTACTCCATCATAGACTGTGACACATAGTTTCTGGAAAATATCCTCATTCAATAGTGTCTACATAGTCATCTTATATCATGCAAGAAGTAAATAAGCATTTATTAAGTGTTCATTATATGTCAGGCGCTGGATTAACTTTTGGAAATATAAATAAAAGTAGAAAGACAGATTGTCTCTGTCCTCAAGAAGCTTACATTCCAATGAGGAATGACAGTGTTGAAAAGACAAAATGGGAATGGATAGAGAGAAACACAGAGAGACAGAGACAGAGATAGAAAGTAGAGGGAGAGAATGATATTTATTCACTGGCTTGTTAGAAAATGTCTGGAGTATAGCCTGGAGAGGAATGAGGCATGGCTACCCTGAGCACCAGGCTTAAATGGTGGTACTTTGATGAATTAGGTTCCCCATTTAATATATTGCTGTGATGATAATGGAAATGATAATATACCATCTGAGGATAAGTTGAAGGAACTGGAGATGTGTAACCTGGAGGAAAGAAAACTCAAGGGACTTGTTATAGCTGTCTTCTATTATTTAAATTTTGCCTTGTAGACGAGAGATTCGATTTAATCTGCTCATCTCATAGTGTGGAGCTAGTAGCAATGGGTGGCATTGTCAAAAAGAACTATTTAGATTCCATGTAAGGAAAACTTTCTAATGATTAGCACTATTTAAAAATGGAATGAGTTTCATTGGAAAATGGTGCATTCCTCACCACCGAAGTAGTTCATAAAAAGGCCAAATTATCTTTTATTGAATTTGTTGTAGAGGATAATTGACTAAACTTGAAGATTCTTTAGGTATGAGTTAGAAGAGATGCTTTCTGTGGTCCATTTTAGCTATGAAATTCTGTAATTCCATGGTAATAAGTGGCATTTACGTAGCATGTTAAAGTTTACAAAGTATCTTATATATAATATTTAAGGATAGGGTTCTATTCTGATTAGGATTCTCACTGAAGGGAAGAAAGTGTATAATGGAATGGAAATGAAGAAAACTTTTTTTTGTGGAAGTGGCCATATTATTATCAAGTCTGTGAAAGTGGAGAGTATTGGGGAGGCTAGGTGGTGCAGTGAGTAAAGCGCTGGCCCCGGAGTCAGGAGGACCTGAGTTCAGATCCGGCCTCAGACACTTAACACACACACACACAAACAAAACCTAGCCGTGTAACCTTGGGCAAGTTACTTAACCCCAACTGCCCTCCAAAATAAAAAAAAAAAAGTGGAGAGTACTTCAGGGCTTTGCCTGACAGACATGATAGATTTAGGGGAAAAGGTTCTCAATGGGTTCAGAGGAAAAATAGGTAGGATCTCATAAGTTAATATTCTTGAGTATGTCAGTCCAAGAAATACTTAAAATGAAATTCTTACAAAGTAATTTTAGTTAGAAGGGAAAATGAGATTTGTTTGAAAAGAACACTGTGGACATAGAAGGTATAGAATGACCAATTTAGTTAAAAGTAAAGAAATTAATAGAAAAGTAAAAAAGACATGTTAACATAGGATGTGGTCGTGAAAAATTGTGTGGGGAATGGTAAAATTCAGAATGATGTGAAGCTAGTGAAATTCTGGATTTCACAAAAAACTTTTTCTGATATATGATGTCACCTGGACTTGATAAATTGAAGCTAGTACTGATAAAGAAATAGGTAGTAGAGTTATTCAATTTGAACATGCAAGTAGAATTGAACAAGTAAATGAATATGATAATTAGAAATATTTTAATCTCCTTCAGGCAGGAAACATTTAGATGTTACAAATTTATCACGAAGACTTACCTGTGTAGAGTAAGAGATTTCCTAGCATCATGAAGTTAAAGCTAAATTGAAAATGTGAATTGATATCAGGCCACTCTTTTTATTCTTGGCATGGATTTGCTTTTTAGGTGCACGTTTTGTAAGAAACAAATTATGGGATTTTGTCTTTGTATCCAGAATTTTGGTCTTTTTTTTTTGTATTGTTGCATTGTTTACTCCATTTGCATTAAAATTCATGAGTTGGGTTTCTCTACTATTACTTTTTTATTTAGGCTTTTGATTTATTTTTCTTTCTCTTTCAAGCTATTTTTTTGAGTCATTTTTACTTAATATCATTTAGGGAATCCCTATTCCAAAGGCTTTCTTCCCTTTACCCTCAAGTCCTCTTATTTCTAAACCAAAATTCTAGTTTTAAAATTTACTTAAATTTTTTCTTTGCTTTATCTATTTATCTAATTCTTCTTTTCTTTTTTTCTTATTCAATTAAATTTTCCCCTGCAATTCATTTTTTTTTTTTTTTGCTTTTTGTAGGGAAATTGGGGTTAATTATTTTCCCCAAGTTTACACGGTTATTTTTTTTTTTTTTTTTTTGTGGGTTTTAAGTGTTTGAGGCTGGAACCGAACTTGGGTCCTCCTGACTCCTGGGCCAGTGCTTTACTTATTGCACCACCTTGATGCCCCCTGCCATTTATTTTTTTTTGTTTTATTGTTTTGTTTTTATTTTGTGTCCCCTTTCTCTAAAATAGGTTTTCATTATGTCATTTTCTTTTTTTAATTCTTTTCAACTATTCTAACTTTTGTGCTGTGATTCAAAATCATTATGTTTACTTTTTAGATATCTATGTTTCTCATGGAATTAAGACTTCTAAAGTATACATTTTGAGTTCCTTCTATCAAATAATGTTTATGTTATAGTTATACTTTGTAGATTTTTTAATTCCCCTTTTTCTATTTTGCTTCACTTTAAAAAAAAAAGTAACAATTACTGTGGGAGACACATCAAATAGAAGAAATGCCACGTGGTCAAAATGTCACTGTTTCTATGATTTTAATGTTCAATTCTACTTCCTGCCCACCTTGTTCCCTCTGATCAATGCCTTTATTATGTTACATTAAATCTACCCTCTGTGTCCCTTCCCTCCCAATCTTCTTCATACTGGTTTCCTTTAGGGGTTGTGAATCCCCTTCTCCTTAGGCAAGAGACTATCAATGAAGGAACAAAACTCTCAGAGGTTGTGGTCTTTCTCAACACCAAATCCCTACTGATTATACTCATTGAACTATCACTATTTCCTTTTAGAGAATATCTTTTCCCCCAGGAGAGTGTTATTTTTATTCTAACTCTTCTAACAACTGCATTCATATTTCTTTTTTGTTCCTTTCCCATATTTCATTATCCCTTTGCCTCACAAATCCCCATGGTCCCTCTTCTTGAGAGACAACAGAATTATGTTCCCTTCTTATTTTGCCATTGATTTGAACAGGATATAGGAATATAGTCTCTTCTATCTCTGCTCTCCCCATATATTCACTCTCCCATTCTGCAATCTAGTATCAAACATATATGCATATACATATATATATATATATATACACATACATATCTTTCTATATATCTATATAGTCTTACATTTGTGTGGGTTTGTGCTATATTTCAGTATTTCTCCACTATCACTTTAGTTAACATTGTGTTTTTATCTTTATCACACTCTATAAGAAAAAGAAAAGAAAACCCTCTTAATAACCCCGCCATTAATTTATCTTTATTGTTTTTAACCTTGTATGTCTTTTTTTCCTCTCTAGCTTTTTTTTTCTATAATAACATGAACTATTTTGTTTTGTTTTCCTTGTTTTATTTTGTGCTTAACACCTATGTTAAGTATATTTAATCTTCTTTTTCTTATATTTAGGCAAAATGAATAATCTGTTTTTTTGTTGGTAAGAATGTTTCAAATACCTCTGTTTTATTGATCACCTATTTTTTTTTCCATTTAAAAAATGGCTCAGTTTTGTAGAAAGCTATTTGTACCTCATCTTAAACTTTAGTTACTCTCGTTTCTGGTCATTGCAGAATAATTTTGTATTATTTGAAACACGTTAATTTATTTGAAAATGTTTACCTTTTTCACTTATATAATTTTGTCATTTTAAATTGTTACATTTAATGACTATGCATTATGGAGTTTGTAGAATGAATTTTGGTTTTCTTTGATTGTTTTTTTTCTGAACATAATTTTGGGATTATTTTAATCAATGCTCAGAAGTTCTGGGTTGTTTCTTTATTATTGTGTGATGATCAGCTAGGACTGACTCAGCTTTTCTCAGCAACACAATGATCCAAGAAAAGTTTAAAGGACTCAAGAAAGAAAATGTTATCCATATCTAGATATAGAACTGATGGACTCCAAATGTAGATAGATAGATTTTTTTCTTCCACTTACTTTATTCTTTCTCATGTTTTTTTTTTCTTCCTTTTGATCTGTTTCTTCTTTCACAACTGTGGCTAATATGGCGATATTTTTACATGATAGCAAATGTAAAATCTATGCGAAACTGCCTATCATTTTCAGAAAAGGGAAAGGAGGGGCAGCCAGGTGGCTCAGCAAGTAAGAGCACCGGCTCTAGTGTTGGGATGACCTGGAGATCGAATCCCGGGCTCAGACACTCAGCACCACACCCAGAAATAACTGGCCGTGTAACCTTGAGCAAGTTATTTAACCCCGATTGCTTAAAAAAAAAAAAGAAAAGGGAAGGGAGAAAAATTTGGAACTCAAAATCTTGTAAAATTGAATGCTAAAATTTTTATCAACATGTAACAGGGTAAAATCAAATACTCTTTTTAAAAACTGACCAACTGCTTATCCAGAGAACCTATAATGATCATATCACTCACTTTCTGTAAAACAGATGATAGACTCAAGATACAGAAGGAAACATGACTGCTTTCCAAGTACTTTGGTTTCTTCTTCCTTCCTCTTTTCACTTCTAGCTCTACAACTAAGTCTATCTTGATCCTCCTGTAAATAACATATTAATACTATATGACTCCATTAACCTGTGATATCTCTGATCATAATACCCCCTCCATAACCACCAATTGCCTTTATGTGATGTCTGTCCCTATTCTGAAGTGATTTCCTTGAGGACAGGCCCTCTTTAATTTTTTTTTTTTGCATTTACACCTCTGGTACTTTTCACAGTTTCTGAAACACAGCAAGTCTATAATAAGTCTATATCTGTATTATTCATCTAACCATTCACTCATTCATTGATTCATTGATCCATTTATAGTTATATTGTATGATATAACATGTGATGTCTATCATATTAAGGGAGAGAGTAGTAAAAATTCTTCAATTAGAAAAGAAAAAAGTTGCTAGTTTCATTAAAGTATTTTTTCTTTCCTTCTTTTTTGTTATTAAATGAGGAAGAATAAAATAACACGACAAAAGGTCATTCAGGAATTCTTTAAAAAGAACTTCAAGTATCCATATGATATCCTTTTGTATAATTTTATAACTTTATTATATTTATATTCAAAGTCCTGTATAATGACAAGTAATATAAAAAATCATGATGCTAGCACCTGAAAATATTAAACTAATTAAAAACATTTAGTTGTTTTTATTTTGTCATGATCAGTATAAGGATTGAAGTAAAAACAATGAAAAATGTTTCTTGTTAGTTTTCAATTGAAAAGGAAATCCAATTTTAATCAGAAGACTCTATTTCCATGATATTCATATTACACATTTTAAGCCCAAAGGAACTTTTAAAATTATTCATCAAGCCCTCTAAATTTTTAGGCCAGGAAACTGAAGCCCAGAGAGTTTAAATGATTTGTTCAAGGTGTCACAAAGGATATGTAAGCTTTAGTGTCCAGATCTGAATGAAGTTTGTCTTTGAACTCCAGATTTATTTCTCTTTCTTTTGCAATTAAATTATATTGAGTCATTTCAAGACTGTGAAAAGCCCTTGATGGTACCATTTGTATATATGTTTGATACACCTCTTTTCCCAATCATTAGTAGTTTCCTTGTTTTCAAACCACTTTTTTTCTACCTTAAAAGGTGGCAGAAGTGATTTGTTCTCTTAATATACTTTTCCCCCCAAACTCTCCATTCTTTCATATTGATGGATTTTTACATATCACTTGACTCCCATGTCATATTGTATATCCAAGGAAAAAGTCTTTGTATGAATAACAACTTGTATTTCTCTGATACTTTTATCTAAGGACCTCAAAGATCCTTTCAACCATTTCATCAATTTTTGCAAAATCTGGTTGCAATAAGAGTGTGACAGCTTTTACCATAACCATTTTAAAAGTGAAGAAACTGAAATTGAGAGGAGAAATTGACTGAAAAAATACCATCAGGTAGATTTATGGAAAATGTATTAATTGAACTCAGCTCATAAATAAGACAAATAAAAAGGTACTCCCTCCCTTCTATATTGCTTTGCAGAGATAGAGACATTTAGGTATGGAACACTTCACGTGACTGTAGACTTTCTGATATATTGGCTAGTTTTGCTGAGCTCTGCCCCCCACCCATTTATATTTTGCAATAAGGGATGGATGTCTGTGAGGTGAAGGGGACAAGTGATAATCTGGGAAAAACTGGTGATGTAAAAAGAAATAAAAAAATGTATTAAGAATAAAATATAGGTCAAATAATAATGATAAAAATTACTGTTATTTACTAAGTATGTAAACGTTTTGAAAACCCTTTACATATGTTATCTAATTTGATCTTTTCATCAGTGCTTTCTGCCATTTTAAAGATGAAGAACATTTGAGTTTTAGAGAGATTAAGTTACGTGTTCATGGTCACATAGCTAATAAGTGTCAAAGGTTGGTTTTGAGCTGAGGTTTCTGCTGACTTCAAGTCCAGCATTCTTTGCATAGATATAATGCTTAAGTAAGGAAACTCTAGCCACATGTTTTACCTAGAATTGTGCAAATTCTAGTTAGAATATTGGTAGATAGTGAGATGTAAAGAAAATCTAAGTAAAAATCTGGCTTCAAGCAATTAGTAACTGTCTGACCATTGACAAGTTACTTAACTTCTATTTGCCTCAGGTTTCTCACATACACATAAAGATAAGAATAACCTCTATCACCTAGAGTTGTGGTAAGGATAAAATAAAACACCATTTATAAAAGCTTTTCTGTACTTTAAGGTGTTACACAAATGCTAGTTGTTATAATTGTTACTAGAACTCTCATGATAATAGCTAATCTTTCTATTATAACTAGCATAATAATAGCTAGCTTTAAATCTTTCATCACAGAGTCTTTGTGAGATTCAAGTGAGAGTGAATGCAAAGTTTTTGCAGACTTGAGAATGCTAGTTATTATTTTTCATCATAATGTATCCCCTACAATTGGAAAGCATATTTCATACCATAACCTTTGGAAATATAACCAGTTTTCAGCATGATTTCTTACAGGACCCGCACTCTATCCACTGTGATGTCTAGCTGTTCTAAGAACTATGTAGGGAGTATATATTTTCATCCTTTAAACATGCACAAGCTGAGCTTTGAAAAAATATTTTGTCTCATTATTCCTGCCTCCCCTATAACTCCCAATGCTTTGCTCTCATCGTGACAGGTATTCAAAAGTTGCTAGTTGACTTATTTAGTTGTAATGTTTTCTTTTTTTTTTTTTGTGAAATGCAATACCCTTCCCTCTGCCCCCCCCACACACATTTACTTAAAGCTGAGAACTACTTCTAACATGTTGGTCTTCAGGTTGCCCACTAAAACAGAAAAGAGCTTAGAGTTTGCGCACATGTTTATTTAAAGGAAGGGTCTGTCGCAACTTCATTTTTCATTTGTGCACCAATAGAGGCAATATGCTGCAAGATAGAAGACAATAGCTTCATTCCAAATCAACATGTGAAGAATAACAGCAGTGGTTTATTAAAGAAGCTTTTGTATATACAATGAAAGGAGTGAAAATCTTATTGCAAGGTTATCTCCTTTCAAATCTCTTTTTCATAATTTAAGCAATATTTTCTACATCCAAACTTCAAAAAACACTGATACAAGTGATTCATTTTAGAAATAAACTTTGAGAGTAGATAAAATCTTGCAAAGGAACTTGGCAGTAAATCCAAATGTTTTCCAGCATTTACTTCTTGTTAACTCTAGTAGTATATGTTTATTACATGCCACAACGAGATATAGAATCAGTTCTAAAATTCATTATTTGAGTTTAATATTTTTTTTCCTTTAGAGGAAATACTTTTTTAAACTTCTAAATATTGAGGGGAAGAGAGAGACTTTGTGATTTACAGTATTATATTTCTGACTTTTATTATACTATCACTTATGGGATTTAAATGATATGCTGCTGGTTAATTTAAGAAGGATAACCTTCACATACTCTGGCCTTCAGTTTCCCTACCTGTAAATTACAGAATTGGGCTGTATGTTCTCTCTAAGATCTCTGTACGATTTCCAAGACTTAAGATCTAATTAAGTGATACTATCCTCTGATATTTTATCATTATACTGAATTTTCATTGTATTTATTATAACACACCTGTTATTTTTTAAAAGATCCTAGTGACTTTATGAGACACAGAGGTTAAATTGCTTATTAAACGTCACAAACTGACAGTTGTTAAGTGTGGGATTTTAATTCATGTCTTCCTTCCGCTAAACCCACCAGTTATCTACTACATCAATGATACCTCCATGTAAAATGGAGAAAAGGCTAGGAAGGGACCATTTTCTCCTTTGTAAAGGACAAATGGTTTCTACATGGATGCTCTGTTCACTAGTATTTGGTCACAAGCAAGGCTCTAGGCAGTCTCCTGGGAAACGAATAAATATTTTCCTTTAAAAACTATATTCTTTGTTGTTCAGGCATTTTTCAATCTTGTCTAAATTTTCATGATTCCAGTTGGGGTTTTCTTGGCAAGGACAATGGAGTGGTCTGCTATTTTCTATCTCCAACTTATTTTATATGTGAGGAACAGAGGCAAACAGGGTCAAGAGATATACCTAGTATCACACAGATAGTAAGTGTCTAAGGCCAAATTTGAACTCAGATTCTTGTGATTGCAGGGCCTGCACTCTATCCACTGTGCCATCTAGCTGCCTCAAGGACTATGTAGGGGGTATATATTCTCATCCTTTAAACATGCACAAGCTGAGATTTGAAAGAATATTTTAAACTAGAATAGGATATTTCTTTTCTGTTCTGTACTTGTTTTGTAGCACTTACTAGCTGTGGAATCATTTATTAGAATGCTGTCTACCAAAGGATAAAGACAAATTCTAGGTATTAGATTTTGATTTCTTTTGTTGCATGTAATTTCCCCCATATCCCCTAATGGATGTCTTACTTATCGATTAATTTCATGAGTCAACTTTTTTCTCTTAAAATTAAAGAGGTTATCTGGTATTCCAGATTTGGAAAGGACCTCAATAGCTAATTGAACTCAAAGTTGAAAAAGGATTCCATGTACAATATAATAAATATCTGATAATCTAGCCTTTGTTAAAGGCTTCATGAGGGGCAGCCTACTATCTTTCAATACAGGCCACTTTATATTTAAGCAGCTCTATTTGTTAGAATGTTCTTCCAGAGATTATGTATAAATCTGTCTACTCAATTTCTATTCCCCAGTCCTAGTTTCACCAAGTTGCACAGCATTCACTATGCAGGTCTCTTCCCTTGAAAAGGTCACAGACCTTTAAATATTTGAAGAGATTTATATAAATGGCATAAGGTTATATAAAATTGCTTGATTTTGGATTTGGAAGATCTGGATTTAAACCTCACATCAAATATACAAGGTTTGTTACCTTGAGCAAATCATTTAACCTCCCTGCGACTCATTTGCACCATCTGTAAAATGAGGGAGTTAAATGAGACCAGACTTGAATTCAGGAAGATGAATATTTATAACTCTAAGCTTGGCAGTCTAGCCACTGCTCCATCTAGCTGCTCTTTCTAATGGTATAGACAATGTGAAAATAACTATTTGTATGCAATAGATAGATAACTAGATAGATAGAGATAGATTATGTGTATATATTATATATATGCGTGTGTGTATATAAAAATATAAGGTAATCTCAGAGTGAAGACACTAATCATTTCTGTTGTTTTCTTTCATCGTGCCCATATTTGTATGAAAAATATCCTTGATATTTCTAATTTTCTTGAAGGAATTTCTTATCTTTTCCTCTATTGTTTTCTTCTATTAATTTGCATTGTTTATGGAAGAAATTGTTATCTCTCCTTGCTATTCTCTGGAATTCTGCATTCAGTTGGGCATATCTTAATTTTTTCTTTCCATTTCATTTTCCTTCTTAGCTATTTGTACAAATTTATTAGATACTATTTTGCTTTATTGTCTTTTTATTTCTTTTCTTTTGTTGCTGCCTCCCATGCAATATTTCAAACCTCTGTTCATAGTTCTTCAGGCATTCTATCTACAAGATCTAATCCCTTAAATATATCCCTCACTTCTATTTCATATCCAAAGGGGATGCTATTTAGTTCATACATAAATGATCTGATGGCTTTCTGTACTTTTTTTCAATATAACTCTGAATTTCACAATGAGAAGCTCATGACCTGAGCCACAGTCAGCTTCAGGTCTTTTTTTTTTTAATTGACTATATAGAGCTTCGCCACCTTAGACTAAAAAGTATATATCCAATCTGACTTCTATATTGACCATTGGGAAATGTCCATGTGTAGAGTCAACTTTTGGATTCTTGAAAAGTAGTGTTTGTTATGATCAATTATCTCAACAAAACTATATTAGTCTTTGCCTTGCTTCATTTTGTACTCCAATGCCAAACTTGCCTGTTATTCCAATTATCTTTTGATTATCTGCTACAACATCCCACTCCTTTATGATGAAAATGACATTGTTTTGGTGCTATTTCTAGAGAAAGTAGGCTTTCATTGAATTGATCAACTTTGGCCTCTTTGGCATCAGTGGTTAGAGTGCAAGTTTGTATTAATATGATGTTGAATAGTTTGTTGGATTCCAGTGATTATCACATACATATATACAATATAATGAAAGATAATCTCCTAGTGAAGGTACTAACCATTTTTTTAAATAGGTGCAATTATTTAGTAAAACACATGATTGGTTAGGCATCTACAGTTGTGACTTCAACTTCTACACCTGGTTCAATGCTGATGGAAGTGATCTGTTTAACAATTTCAGAAAGACTGTGCAAATCAGTTAGGCATTTATGGATTCTCATCTGGAACTGAGCCCAAGTCTTTGAGCCTTCACCTCAAGGAGTTTTTCTATTTGTGATTGGAAGTCTTAGTGGGCATGCAAACAAGTCCTTTCACTTTCATGTTCTTTTTTTTGGCTCCTCTATTCAGGTCAGTACACACTTTCTCCAGTGATTTCATGTTGGGGCTGGTGCGGGTGATCGAGATCCAGTGAATGGACACTTTGGGCTCCACAAGTGTCTAGCAGGTGTTTTTGAATGCCATGGCAGTGCAGCAGCTTCCTGACAGACTTATTCCTTGGTGAGAGATAACAGCCATGAGTCAGGAGGAGAAAAGGCACAGACTGCTGACACCACAGGGCTGCAGTGGTGATACCTTCACCAAAGAGCTAACCATTTTATAAAATCTTTTATCATACCTCTGATAACACTCTAAAATTTCATGAAGACATTTAGATGAGAAATTCAAATATATATATAAAATGCTTTGTAAATTTTAAAGTGCTGTGTGCATGCTCGATAGCATCATTATCAATATCTGAATTATTATTATTAATTAAAGTAAACCTAAGTACCTTAGAGTTTGCACATTATATTCTCCATCATTTAAAATTCAGGTGTTTTGTTCTCTGCCAATACTGAAGTACTTTTACAATTAATTAAACAACCATTTATTATCTATTCTAGTGATGGAAAGGACTATTCCAAAAGTTGAGTTTGTATATACACAATAGCAAGAACTTTTCAACTCAAATAAATTACATGCTATTGGGTGGGTAAGAGATATTACATGTAAGTAGATAAATATATGTATGAAAACTTGGGAAATAGGGTGAGAGCACTAACAATGAAGAGGATCACATAAGGCTTCTCATGGAAGATGTCATATGAATTAATACCTAAAGGTAAGAATTCCCAGAACAAAAATAAAGCACAGATACATTGCAGATGTGGAGAAGAACATGGGCAAGGGTACAGCCACTGAATAGCCAAAAACACCAATAGCACCTCAGAATCATATGCAATGCCTTCTCCAGTAACTCAAAGGAATATGTGTCATTAACATCTGCTTCATGTTTCCTTACTATCACTTTATTTATTTTGGATCTAAATACTCTATTATTTTTTATTGCTCTTTTCAATCCAAGGATCATTCTCTAGAGGAAAGAAAAAAAAATAGGTAAGATATTCTTCCAGTTCTTTGCAACTAGAAGAGTGCTTCTAAAAATACTCTAGTATATATAGATCATTGCTTTTTGTTATTGAACTTCTTGACATTTGTATAATACTTGCAGAAGAAGGGTCGGGTCTATATTTGTCACAAACTAATAAAAAAGTATTTATTAAACTTCAACTACTTGGGGAGGCCAGGCGGCTCAGCGAGTAAGAGCACCGGCCCCAGTGCCGGGATGATCTGGGGATCGAATCCGGGCTCAGATACTTAGCACCACACCCAGAAATAACTGGCCGTGTAACCTTGAGCAAGTTACTTAACCCCAATTGCTTTTTAAAAAAACCTTCAACTACTTATTCCAGGTATTTTGCTGATCACTGAGTATACAGTTAAATATTATGAAAATTCTAATTACAAAAAAAAGAAATCATGAATGAAATAGGGGTGTATAAAAAAATAGAAGGGAGAAAAGGAGAGAGAGAGAGGGAGAAAGAGAGAGAGAGAGAGAGAGAGAGAGAGAGAGAGAGAGAATAAGGACTTTTTTAAAAAGTATGTTTTGATCTGCATTCAGACTCCATCAGTTATTTCCATGGAGATGGGTAATATATTTTATTTAAAAAAATAACAGACTCATTTGATTTTGAGTAAAATATGAGACATGATTCTCAGTCTAGAGTGTTAGGAGAGCAGAAGTCACTGGAAGTTTGAGGAGGGTTGAAAAGGTTTGGAAGAGCCCCTAAGTTGAATGGAATAGTGAACCAATTATGGAGTTAAAAAGAGATTGTCTTACCATAATGTGGGTACAATGCAGATTATCTAACATATTTGCTATTTGCTCAATCAACTGAATTTTGCTACTTTTCCACCAATTTTCTCCAGCTTTGTTTAGCAATATATAAGTAGAAGTAAAAGCAGTGAATGGTGGGAGTTATCTAAGGCTGTGGCAATTCAAGAGTGATTATAGGATAAATCAATAAGAGAGTCAAGACAAGAGCTCAATGTCAAATTGAAATGGTTCATAAAGAGGTTAAGATGTAGAAGGGAGATGGGTGTAGTTACTCTATAAATAACAACTTGGGAAAGAACAGAAAACTATAAGAATTAGACATCCTAATTCTTGCATTAAAATATTATTCCAACATGTCATTTTGGCTTGGAAGGAAAAAAAATCACACAGCAAGTTGACTTCTATTAGTTCTTGAATGTTTGTTTTTCAGTGGAGCCCAGGCTTTGCAATCCAGTGACACTGGTTGCCTTGCTTTTCCTTGACCAAGATATTTCATCTCCCAATTCTGGGCATTTTCACTGGCTATTCTCGTATCCCTTTAGGATGATCTCCCTTCCCCTCTCCTCCTCTTGCTTCTTTAAATTCCATTGAAGTCCAAAGAATAATGAGAAGCCTTTGCTGTTTCCCATTAATGTCAGTGCCTTTCCTGTGTTGATTATTTCAAATTTGTCCTGTATGTAGCTTTTTTGGACATTAGCCTTGACTATCCTTGCCTTATTTATATATTCAGCAATTGCCACAGTGAGCATATAGTAGGGGTTAATTCAATACTTATTGACTGAGTGAATGTTATGGAATGTTATATTGTGAATAAATAGATTATTTCAAAGAGATGTAGAAAGATTTAAATGAGATGATACAGAATGAGAGAAGCAGAACAAGAAAAAATATACTATAACATCAATATTAAAAAAGAAATAACTGGAAAATTTTAATTAAATACTAAAAATGAAATGAGCAACACACCAGAACAAATTATAAAATAACAAAATAAATATAAAGAAAAATAACTTTGAAACTATAAACACTATGATCAAGAGAATGATCATTTATGATTCCAGAGAACTGATGATCAAACTTTGTACTATCATTTTCTAACATAACGGTGATAGATTAAGGATACAAAATGAGAAATATCTACTTTTGTATCACTCACTGAGGGTCCTTGTTTAGCTTGACTATGAATATTCATTAGAAGCAATTTATTTTTCTTTTCTCTTTTTTTAAATAGGTGTGTGAGTGGGAAGAAGAGAAAATAAATTTATGTTAATTATTATTATTTAACTAGAGAGGTGAAAGTATATGTACTATATGTGGAATATTGCATATATTTTCAGATTAGGTAACTATAATTAATTTTACTTAAAATTTTTTAACTTTCATTAAATTTCTTGAAAGGGAATTCTCATGGACTGAAAGTAACCTGTAAATGTTTTCAATGCAAAAATTAAACATGGTAATTAACTCTTTAAAAAAAAATGACTGTTGGCCAAGATGGTGGAGTAGAAACAAGACTTTCCCATGGCTCCAGCTTCCACCTACTCCAATACATGTAAGAAATTACTCTAAGGGTTGATAGGTGGCACAGTATATAGAGCACCACCCCTGGAGTCAGAAGGACCTGAGTTCAAATTCAGTCTCAGACACTTAATACAAAAAAACTAGCTGTGTGACCTTGGGCAAGTCACTTAACCCCAATTGCCCTCAAAAAAGAAAAAAAAAGTATAAACAATTTAATTTTTAAAAAATGACTCTAAAGAAATTTTAGAGCTACAGAACCCACAAAGTGACCAAGAGAAACAAATGTCCTGCTGAAGGCAGCCCAGCAGGCAGGCAGGCAGGGGCTATTGCAGCAAGCTGGGAGCCAAGCCCAGCCCCACGTGAGCTGCAGGGTTTTGGTCCCAGGGCAGCCCCGACAAGCAAAGGCCAGAGCAGACTTCAGCAGAGTGAATCACCAGCAGCTGTGGCATTTTCAAGACTTCTCAACCCATAAACCCCAAAGACAAATTAAAAGGTCAGTGTGGAACTCTTTTGGAACAGGTGTGGATGAAAGGGTGGTCCAACCCCTGCCCCCAGGGTGAGAAGCAACAGAGGCACAGTGGATGTGCTTCATTGCTGTCTCAGTAGCTCCTGGCCTGCAGATTGTAGGGGGACCAAGTGACCATTCAGAGGGTAATCACTCTTTATTTAACCTGCTTGGATCTGGATAATGGTCCTGGGTGGTGGTCCTGGGGTGTGTGGCTAGGTGGCAGAACCCATGGAGGCTGCAGAGAGGGCACCCTCCTAATTGCTCTGGTAGCTGTGAAAACCCAAGCTATTTAGGACAAAGCTCTCTCCATTCTGAAAGCCGAGTTCTACCATGGCAAAGAGTTCAAAAGTCAAGTAATTGAATGGCAACATGAGCCAGCATAGGAAATTCAATCCTACCACAAATCGTTCTTCACAGACAAAAAGGATCAAAGCATGGCATGGGTGGAAGACAACCAAGTCATAACTCCTGCATCAAAAACTCCCAAGACAAATATGAGCTGCTTAGAGGTCATGGAGGAGCTCAAGAAGGATTTTGAAAACCAAGTAAGAGATGTGGAGGAAAAATTGGGAAGAGAAATGATAATGATGCAAGAAAATCAAGAAAAGCAAGCCAATAGCTGTAATTGTAAGGAAATGTAAAGATCTCTTAGTATTGTAAAGCTAAGAGGTACTTAGCACCTAGTTCAAATTAAGCCCCTGTTAAAGAAGCAGAAGGTATAAATTCCTGTTGCTGACATAACAGGAAGGGGCAGAAAAAGGACTAGCAATACTGTATATAAGGAAAAGCCCCAGAGTGGGAGTCAGAAATCCTTGTGATAAGCTTTGTGGAGGCAGAAGCAGCTGCTGCTGAGGAGGCGAAGAGGAAAGGTCCAGGATTGAAAGAGTGATTTGGATTTTGGGAACCTGGGTGAAGTGATTTTGATTCTGGGAACCAGCAGGAGCTTCTGCTGGGGAGCTACCAGCTTCTCCTGGGAGCTTCTGACGATTGAGGAGGCATGACTGTGATACTGGTTCTTTGTATGACACTGTTTGTGTCTTTGTTAAGCCTTGACTTATCAGGAACAGAGACTGTGAAGCATTTAAGGGGCACTGGACAATGTGAGCTTCAGCATGGAACAGGAACAGTATGGAGAGCCTTTGAACCCAGGTGACAGTTTGGTAAATCCAGGTAGGAGCTGGGACCATGGAAGGGAATCCAAGGAATCTTAGAGACTACCTGAGTCAAGCTGAAAGAAAACTTCACTTGGATACTCTGTACTGACTGAGAAGATTATAAGTTATTCGTGCCAGAGGGGTATATGGCCGGTATATTTTACAGTCCCCCTTCAGAGACTGCTGAGTAGTAACTGATATTGTAACTTAGTGTGCCCCATGAGTAGAGAATTTTGACTACTGAATTTGGCTTAGGGAAGGAATGACATACACACTAAACAGGGTATCTCACCCTATAGAAGAGTAGGGGGAAAGGGATGGGAGGGGGGGTGATGGAAGGGAGGGCAGACTGCGGGGGGGAGGGAAGTTGGAAGCACCCACTTTTGAAAAGGGACAGGATCAAAGTAGAGAATAGAACAAGTGGGAGGTGGGGTAGGAGGGAGGGAAATATACTCAGTCTTTTATAGTATATACACTCTGGAAATGTTTTCATAGCTACACATGTACAACCTGTACTGAATTGCTTATCTTCCCAGTAAGGGTTGGTGACAAAGGAGGAAGGGAATAAATCTGGAATTAAAATATTTAAAATCAAATGTTTAATATATATATATATGTAATTAAAATTATTTTACATGTAACTGGGAAATAACCTATACAGGCACTGGGGCATAGAAATCCAGTCTGCCCTACTGGAAAGTCAGAGGGAGTATGGTAGAAGATATGGGAGAGAGCAGATTGGAGGAGGGGACATCCAGTGGGATGACTATTTGGGGGTGGTGGGTAGGGGAAAAACAGGGAAAAAATTTGTAACTCAAAATCTTTTTTTTTTCCATAACATGATGAATTTTTTTTTTGTGTGTGTGGCAGGTATGCTCAAGACCCAAATGCCCAGGTTACATAGTTAGTAAATGTCTACATTCTGATTTGAACTCAGGTCTTTTTGGTTTCAAGTCCAGTACTTTAAGTTTCTCCCTCCTCCAATCCATCTCCTATTCAACTGTTAAAGTGATTTTCCTAAAGCATTTCAACCATTTCAAATCCATCCCACCTCCCATCAATAAAGTCCAATGACTCCATTAATTACCTCTTGGATCAAATATAAAATACCCCGTTGAGCATTCAATGCCCTTCACAACCCAGCCCCTCCTACCTTTTCAGTCTTCTTATACCTTGCTTTCTTTTTCTTTTTAAAGCAATTGGGGTTAAATAACTTGCTCAAGGCTACACTGCCAGGTGATTCTGGGTGGGTGATAAGTGTCTGAGCCTGGGATTCTATCCCCAGGTCATCCCAAAACTGAAGCCTGTGCTCTTACTTGCTGTGCTACCTGGTCCCCCCACTTTTTGTTTCTTTCAAATGCTTTATTAATTTCTGGTTTACATCATTCATTTCGACAGATTTTAGTTACACATTTTATTCCCGTTTTACCACTACCCACCGCCCCAAAATAGCAGTCCCACAGGATATACCCTCCTCCAATCTGCTCTCTCCTATATCTTCTCCCATACCCACTCTGACTTTCCAGTAGGGCACAGTGGATCTCTATGCTGCATTGCCTGTATGTCTTATTTCCCAGTTACATGTAACATAATGTAAATTATATATATATATATATATATATATATACACATATAACATTTAAACATTTGATTTTAAAACTTTGACTTCCAGATTCATTCCTTCCTCCCTTGTCACCCACCATTATTGGGAATATAAGCAATTCCGTATAGGCTGTACATGTGTAACTATGTCAAACATTACCATAGTAGATATATTGTAAAAGACTGACTATATTTCCCTCCCTCCTATCCCACCTCCCAATTGTTCTATTCTCCACCTTGATCTTGTCCCTTTTCAAAAGTGGGTGATTTCAACTTCCCTCCCCCCCTCCAGAATGTCGGCCCTTCCATCATCCCCCCTTTCATCCCCTTTCACTCTACTCTCCTGCAGGATGAGATACCCTATTTAGTGTTTATGCCATTCCCTCCCTGAGACAAATTCAATGAGAATTAGTTTGATTCATTCCCTTTGCCTTCCTGTTCTTCCCCTCCATTGTAACCATTTTCCTTTGGCTCTTCTATATGAGATAATTTACCCCATTCTCTCTCCCCATCTCTTCACATTATATTCCTCTCTCACCTCTTAATTTCACCTTTAAGTATCATCCCTTCCTATTAAATAGGTCCTGTTACTTCTATACACACATACACATATGTATTCATATGCTGATATACACTCATATATATTTATATATACATACACACACACATGTATATATATATTTTTTCTCTTCAAGTATTTTCATACTGAGAAATGTTTCATCAATTACAATTTTCATTTTTCCTTGTAGGAATGTTAATAGTTCAACTTTGATAAGTTCCTTATGATATATTTTCCCTGTTTACCTTCTCATGTTCTCTTTCTTCTTGTATCTGAATGTCAAATTTTCTATTCAACTCTGTTTTTTTCATCAAGAATGCTTGAAAGTCCTCTATTCCATTGAATGACCATATATTACCCTGAAACATGATACTCAGTTTTGCTGGGTAGGTGATTCTTGGTTTTAATCCCATCTCCTTTGACCTCCAGAAGATCATATTCCAAGCCCTTCGATCCCTCAGTGTAGAAGCTGCCAGATTCTGTGTTATCCTGATTGGGTTTCCCCAATATTCAAATTGTTTCTTCCTGCCTGCTTGTAATATTCTCTCCTTGATCTGGGAATTTCAGAACCTGGGTATAATATTCCTAGGCATTTTCTTTTTGGAGTCTTTTCCAGGAGGTGATCGGTGGATCCTTTCAACCTCTATTTTGCCCTCTGGTTCTAAAATATCAGGGCAGTTTTCCTTGACAATTTCTTGGAATATGATTGCTAGGTTCTTTCTTTGATCATGGCTTTCATGTAGTCCAATAATTTTTAAATGATCTCTCCTGGATCTGTTTTCCATGTCAGTGTTTTTTCCAATGAGATATTTCATATTGCCTTCTATTCTTTCATTTCTTTGGATTTGTTTAACAGCATCTTGCTTTCTCATAAAGTGACTAGCTTCCATTTGCTCCAATCTAATTCTGAAGGAATGATTTTCCTCAGTGAGATTTTGTGATTGTTTTACCATCTGGAAAATTTGTCTTTTTAAGGCATTCTTCTTCTCATTGCCTTTTTGAGCCTCTTTTGCCATTTGAGTTAGTCTATTTTTAAGGTGTATTTTCTTCAGTCAGGCTGTTGACTCTCATTTCATATTTTTCTTCCATCGTTCTTATTTCTTTTCCCATTTTTTCCTCCACTTCTCTTATTTGCTTCTTAAGGTCCTCTGTAGCCTGTAACCAGATCGTATTTTCCTTTGAAGCTTTTGGTGCAGAAGTTCTGACTTCACTATCTTCCTCCTGTTCCATACTTTGATCCTTTTTGGTGCCAAAATAGGAGTATAAAGTTGGTTTCTTCTATTTATTTTGCTTTCTTTGCCTGCTCATGTTGCCACTCAACCACTTGAACTCTGGGCTTTTTGCCACACTAGGACTCTGTCACCAGACAGAAGAGCTGTGTCCCAAAAGCAAGGTTTTTCTCAGATGCCAAATGTATTAGTTGGGTGCCCTCTCTGAAACCTCCACACTCTGGAAAGATGGTCACACAACCCAGGACCTACATCCTAGACCACAATCCAGATCCAAGCAGATTAAAGCAAGAATGATTACCCCTCATACTGATTGCTTGGTTCCCCTACAAACTGCAGACCATGAGCTGAAACTGCCATATGTTGGCGGCTCCACGACATGGCTCCTCAGAGGCTTCTCGCCCTGGGGGCAGAGCCTGACTGAACTCTCAACTACTGGATCCCAAAGTCCACACTGCACTGACTTCTCATTTAAACTGCCACAGCTGCTGGTGGTCTGAAATCCCTCCAGCTGGAGGTTTGTCAGGCCCGCCCTGGGGCTAAAATGTTGGGTTGTTGCAGGTTGTGATGGCTGATTCCTGATGGCCTGCTGGGCTGTCCTTAGCAGGAGGTTAGCTTCTCTGTGTCATTTTGTGGGTTCTGTAGCTCCAAAGTTTGCTCAGAGTCCCCTTTGACATGAATTGGTGGAGGTGGAAGCCAGAGCCCTGTGTAAGTCCTATTTCTATTCCGCCATCTTGACTCCACCCCCTGTAAATAAAAATCTTGTGGAAATTAATGATGTAAAGTAGAAGTTAATAAAGCATTTTATAAAAATAAAAAAAAAGCAAAAAAAAAGAAAATACTGCAAGTAGGCAGGAAGAGACAATTTGAGTATTGTAGAAACAATCAGGATAACACAAAACACAGAAGCTTCTACACTAAAGGATCGAAGGGCTTGGAATATGATATTCCAGAGGTCAAAGGAGCTATGATTAAAACCAAGAATCACCTACTCAGCAAAACTGAATATAATTGTTCAGGGGAAAATATGGTCATTCAATGACTTTCAAATACAAGAAGCAAGAGAAATATGAGAAGCTAAACAGGGAAAATAAATCATAAGGAACTTATAAAAGTTGAAGTATTTACATTCCTAAATGGAAAAAAAATGATAATTGTAACTCAAAGACTTTCCTCAATATGAGGACATTTGAAAGGAATATATGTGTATGTACATATACATACATATATATGTATGTATAGCAGGGTGTATGTGTACATAAATATATATGTGAGGATGTGCATATGTATGCTCATGTATACATAGACTGAGGGAACAGGATGATTTGAATATGAAGAGATGATATCAAAAAATAAAATAATAGGTGAGAGAGGAATATATTGCAAGAAGGAGAAAGGGAGAGAGAGATTAGGGTAAATTTTTCTCCTATAATAGAGGCAAGAGAAAAGTGTTACAATGGAGGGGAAGAGGAGGAAGTTAAAAAGGAATGGGACAACGTTACTCTCCTGGAATTTGGCTTAAGGAGGGAATAATATACACAAAAAATTGGTTATCATACCCTACAGGAAAATAGGGGTGTAGAGCATAAGAGGAGGGATGATAGAAGAGAGGGCAGACAGGGACAGAGGGTAGTTAGCAGCAAAACCTTTTGAAGTGACAGGGTCAGAGGAGATGATAGAATAAATGGGGGCCAGAATAGGATGGAGGGAAATATAGTTAGTCTTTCACAATATACCTACTATGGAAATGTTTTGCATACTTACACAAGTACAACCTATATTGAATTGCTTATTTTCCCAGTGGTGGTGGGTAAGGAGCAAAGAAGGGAAAAAATCTGGAACTCAAAGTTTTAAAAACAAATATGTATAAATAATATATATATATATATATATATATATATATATATATATATGTACTGGGGTGTAGAAATACATCTTGCCCTACTAGAAAGTTAGGGGGTAATGGGGGAGGATATAAGAAAGAACAGATTGGGGAAGGGGTATTCAGTAGGCTTGCTATTGTGGGATGGGGGAAGGGTAAAGACAGGGAGAAAAAATTGTAACTCAAAATATTGTGGAAATGAATGCTGAAAACTAAAAATAAATAAATAAATATAAATTTAAAGGAAAAATAAAATAAAAAATGACTGTTGTATTGATAGGTCTTCTTGATCATGTAGTTCTGAAGCTGACTTTCTAAACCTAACCAAAAAGAATTTTATTATTATTAGTTAAAAGTGTATATTGATTCTCAGGTGAGATATTGACTTGGGGCTTGCTGATAGAAGGACATTTAGTGATTATCAAGTGGGCTCTGGATTGTGAATGTGAATTACTAATCAAGGTTGAGAGAGAGACAGAGAGAGAGAGAGAGAGAGAGAGAGAGAGAGAGAGAGAGAGAGAGAGAGAGAGAGAGAGAGAGAGAGAGAGAGAGAGAGAGAGAGAGAGAGAGAGAGAGAGAGAGAGAGAGAGAGAGAGAGAGAGAGAGAGACAGAGACAGAGAGAGAGAGACAGAGAGA